>NW_027512861.1:1712500-1832500 GCF_048772815.1 Callospermophilus lateralis
GAAGTTTATGCAATTGAGTATTTTCAGAGTTCCACAGTGTTGTGTGCTTTTGGCTGAGTATATCAGAAAGTATGGGCAGTTCTGTACATTAATAATGAGTTCTGTGCCCTTCAATAGTGAGATAGCATGTACTTTGGGCCTGTGGGACTACTGTGGATTTGTAGATTCAGACAGACACGTGTGTTCTCAGACTTATGTAATCTGGGACTATAATGTATTTAGGAAGTGTGATGGCTGAGTATTCATTCTCAAACTGTAGATGGGTGGTGTGTGTTTCCACTGAGAGAATGTAGGAGTTACATTTATATGGGAATACAAGTTAGAAGGCTTGGGTACTAACAGTGTATATGGTTATTTATGATGTTGTGGGACTTGTGAATAATTATTAAGAAGAGTGTTTGGAGTATTTTGATGAATACTTTTTGATATTCACAAAATATTTAATTTTTTATTTTATTTTATTAGGTTAGGGAAGGGTGTGAGATTAGACAGTGCAGGGGTAAAATGTGTGTATTAGGGCCACACATATGTTATGTGTGTATTTGGGAAATAACAATGAGTAGATTATAGTTGACATCATTGTTGTGTACTTTTGGAGAGGGTTGGGAAACTTTATGTGTGTTGGGAGTTGGTGTTTGCATATCAAGTGATTCTGGGGATATGGACTCATGTTTATGTGTGTATGTTGGTGGTTGTACCTGTGTCATTTAGGGTTAAGGATGTCACATTTTTGTAATCAGGGTATTTCTGGTTGCACTCAATCTTGGAGAAATTCAAAGAGATTTTTCTGTATACTGTATTTCTGATGAGAGGATCAAGTCTGTGAGATTTTCCAGAGTACTTAGGGTTTTGTTTATGTGACTTCTGGTAACAAGTAGGGTTTTTTTTGTGTGTGTGTATAGGGTGGTTGTATGTTGTATTTCTGTGTGCGTGCATACTCAGTGTTTGGTGATATCATGTGCATGTATTCAGGAAGTGTAGAATATATAGGAATGTATAAGCCTGCATTTGGAAAAGTATACATTATAGTTGCATGTCCGTCAGTACCTGGGTGATAACAGGCATGTGTATTTGTGGGTATGTATAGAGTATATTTTTTTTTAGAAAGGAAGTGGTGGTGTGTGTATTCAGGGAAATCAGGGATAAGGGTGATTTATGCATCTGTGTTTTTGGTGGGATGGCAGTGAGTTATGGGTCATGCACTTGTTTCCAAATGTGAGGTGCTTTAATGATATCTGTGGCAGAAGGGGTTGTAATGAGTGTGCATCTTCACATGTACATGCCTCAGCAAGGGGTGTTCACAGGTCTCTGCGGCTGGGTTGCATTTGTGTCCATCTATGGCTGTAAGGGGTGGCAGGAACACATTGGTGATGACGAGCCTTTTCCATGTGCACTGATGCTTGTTTCTATTGATCTGGAGCTCCAACAGTGATTTCTGCTTTCTCATTTTCATCTGACATCTGTCTACATTAGTTGTGGTGGTGGGTGGATGTGCCTCTTGGATCCTGGGCTTATGGATGGGAGCTGATCAGGGGTGGCTCCTCAGGAGTGGTGGGGAGAGCTTTTCCTCCAAGATGTGAGGTATGGCCATTGTGGCTCAAAGGGACTGACTCTGGAAGGAAACTGCCAGGCATTTCACAGATCCGAAGACAATTGTTGAGAGATTTGTTTGTGGTCCACCTTTTGCCTCCTCGCTTGCATTTTTCTCTGCCAAGACAAAGACAGAGACCCTAAGCACAAGTCTCCCCAGGACCCTCCAAGCCTGGTGGTGTCCTTGGCCCATATGTGCACATGACTGGCCTCATGGTGTGCATGCTCTGGCAACATCACAAGCTCTATAATTATTACACCACTGCACCTCAGTCAGATTAGGAGAGGAGTTAAGAACTGATTGTATGATACTTGCTTTAAATTTTCCTGAGGAGCTACTCTCTTTGTATTCTTTATTTCTTGGCATGACCAAGTGAGTGATTCTTCCTTTCAATCTGAATGATCCCTTCACATTTCTACTCATAGAGAACTTCCTTCTGATCAGTTTCTACTAGTGGAGAATTTCCTTGGTTTTTATTTGTGTGGAAATAAGTAGAAGGAGTTTAATTTTATATACATTTTCAAATATGCACAGCAAAGTTTTGCCATGTCCACTATTTGGGAAGGCACATCAGTGGTGTTTATTGTATTTATTTTTCTATTCTTCTGAAACCAGCATGCAACCACAGAACTTTTATCATGTTGCAAAATTGAAGTTCATTTGTTAGACAGTAATCATCAATTTCCCTCATGCCCTAAGAAGCTACCATTCTCCTTTTTGTATTATTTTAATTACTCTGTGTACTGTACTTCATATAATTAGGATCATACAGTATGTGTTCTCAAGGTCCATCCCTGATCTACTATCGGCCATGATTTTCTTTGTTTTCTAGACAAATAATATTCCATCATGTGCTACATGTAAAAACATTCTTCCTTGGGATAGGAAAAGGGCAAAATTGTAGATTGAAATTGACCAAACTATCCTATATACATATAAGAAGAGACCACAGTGAGTTTTATCTTTATGCATATCTGTAAAGTACAAGTTAAGAAAACTATAAATACATGGATGGAACATCAGTATAGAAGAAGAAAGGAAACAGGGTCAGGGAGGAGGGGAGGGAAAGGGCAAGTTCTGGAGACTGACTTGGAACAAACTGTATTCCATGCTTTTGTATAACCATAATTCACAGCTAAAAATTAAAAAAAAAATCTTTCTCAATGGACCCTTTAGTATAATGAATAATTTTGGAGTAATTATTAACATATAAATATCTCTTCAAAAGAATTAGAATTGAAGGGTCATTTGAATGATCCTTTTGATAATTTGAGGAACAACCCATCACTTTCCCATGGAGCCTGAACTACTTTGCATTCTAACCCACTAGGATTCCAGCTCCATCTCATTCTCAGAAGCACTGGTGTTTTCTGTTTTAGTTGTGGTGGTGGGTGCTTGTGCCTCTTGGCTCCTGGGTTGGTGGATGGGAACCAATCAGGGATTTTTGTGTTTTTTGTTTCTTTCTCTTTCATCATGAGTGTGAAGCTGGATCTCATTGTGATTTTGATTTCTCCACTGATTATTGGTATTGAACATCTTCCCATGTGCTTCTCAGCCATTTGCATATCTTCTTTGGACAAACATCTGTGGAAGTCCTTTGCCCATTTTACTATTGGTTTGTTGTTTTCTTATTGTTGAGGTATAAGGGCTATTTATATCATAGGTCTTAATTCTAATCAGAAATATAATTTTCACATGCTTTCTTGCATTTAGTGAGTCATCTTTTCACTAATGACTGTGTCCATTGATGAATCAAAGTTTTGGTGTTGATGTAGTTCAGTTTGTTTCTTCCTTTTGGTGCCTGTGCTTTTGATGTTCTGTTCAAAAAGTCACTGTCACATTCCCTTGTCATGGGCTTTTTCTCTTGTGTATTATGAGTTTTAAAGTTTCAGATCTTACATCTAGGTCCTCTATTTATGTTGAGTTACTTTTTATCTATGGTGTCAGATAAGGGCCCAGCTTCCTTGTTTGGTGTGTGGCTATCTATTCAGTTTTCTCAACAGTATTTGTTGAAAGATTGTCCATTTCCATGGAATGCTGTGGTCAGAAATCACTTGAGAATTTATGTGATTTTTTTTTGTTCTTGTTCAAAATGTTTCTAAAGTTGGTTGCTTTCACATTCCCTATCATTTTAGGATGAAATTTTAAATTTTTGCAATGAATAATCTCTGCATCATGTACAACAAGACTGGGATCTTAATTAGAATAAGATGTATTCCATGTTTTATGAATAAATCAAAATATTCTCTACTTTGATGTAAAACGAATATGAGTAAATAAAAATATAAAATAAAAATGGCATTCATGAAAAAAAGAAGTTAGGAATTTTTTAGGGATGGAACAGAAACTGTAGATTTCTTTGGGTAGTGTTGATATGTTAACAGTTTTAAGTGTTCCTGCCCATGATCATTTGATATCTTTCACTTTTTGGTGTTATTCTAAGTTTCGTTGCTTGTTTTAACGTCTTCATGTTTGATCTATTTTATTGGGTAGTACTACATTGGGTCTAGTATTACATTTAATTTTACTTGTCAGATGAAATTGTTTTCTTGATTTTCATTCAATATTTTTTATTATTAGTGTATAGAAACACAGTTTATGTGTGTGGGGTTTTGTATTGGCACCTTTGCTGAATTTATTTATGGTTGTGATTATTTTCTTGGAACCTTGAGATTCTCCAGATGTAACTTTATCTCGCTTATGAACAGAGGTTGTTATACTTCTATCTTTCCATTTGGCATGCCCTTGCCTGTACTTCTTGCAGATTGATCTGGCCAGGATTTCCAATATGTTAAAAAGTACAAGTGAAAGCATGTAAATTTGTCTTGTTTCCATTTTGGGAAGAAAATATTTTATTTTCTGATTATTTAATGTATTAGAAGGTCATTTCTTATGTGTGATCTTTATTTTGTTGTTGTTTGCATTCTCCTTTTTTTTTCGGTATGAAGAATTGCATTCATGGTCTGACACATGCTAGGCATGCATTCTCCCAACCACAGAACTAAATCCTGACCCTTTTAAAAATGTTAAGACAGAATCTGGTGAAGGGGTTCAGGGTGGTTTAGAACTTGTGTTTTTTTCTGCCTTGGACTTTGAATAGCTTTGATTAGAGGTATACACCTTATCATCCAGCTGTTTGTCTTTCTTCTTTTTCTAGTTGTTTTCACCTTCTAATCATGAAAGGTGTTCTTGCCAGATGGATGCAATGACAAGGATTGTAGTTCCAGGTTCTTTTTGTGAACAGATAATTGAAGGAGGCACACACTAGACAGAGCACAAGGAGTTACTGAAGTGAAAGTACACTGCCTTAGACAAGGGGCAGTGGGCTCATCTATGGGAATGGGAGGCCTTGAGGCAGAGAAGGAACTGGGAAGCTGGCTTTGAGAAATAAAGAGACCAGATCTGGGATGCTAAAGTTAGTGAAAAGATATGACTATCACTCCATAGGATGTGACTACAACTGACTTTGGCAAATACAAATTTTTATCAACAGAGAATGTTGATAGAAATTTGGTTTCTGTAGCTTCATTGGAACTTGACTAATTTTAGATGAGATTAAGTAGAAGACTTTGTTTAATACTGCCCTGCTTCTCAAATTAGAGGCCTATTGACTGCTGGGGGTAGATTCTTTATGTGTCTTGGAGTCATAAAAAAACCCAACTACTTATATGCTTGCTACTGCAGGGTTTGGAACACCTCATTTGACCAAAGGATCCCTTTTCTCACTTCATGGAAGTCAGGAGCCTTACCAGAGAAAGGCAAGAGACTTAATCCAAAATTACTGTTCTTTTTTGTCATTTTAGTTGTGCATGGACACATGAGATCTTTATTTAGTTTCATGGGGTGCTGAGAATCTAAAACACAGCCTCACACAGTGCCAAGAGGTTGATTCAGACACATCCCTTCACAAAGCACTTTACCAAAGAGCCACAGGGGAGGCACCTTCATTTCCATTTTAAAACTGTTTTTTTGAGGCTTCACAAAGGTGTGGCCTGAGGCAAAGACCTTCCTGACCTGCTGGGGAAGTGAACAATAGTTAAGAAAAAAGCCCAGGGACAGACTTTTTCACAAGATGAACACTAGGGCACTGATAGCTCCTGTTCAGGCTACTTGGGTTGCTATCTAGCCAAGAAGGGTTTCTCCACTGAGAGCCTTAAAGGTCATACTAATTTCTGAATTTTCTGAGATGCTTGGTATTCCTTTCAGCAATACAGTACATGACCATGTCACAGAGCTTGGAGCTGGTACATATCTTGGAGACAAAATTACAAGCCAAAATTCAGGCCAAAATTCAGGAAGAATACAGAAATTTAGGAACATAGTAGGTGTTGCCCATCTGCAAAGCAAGCAGCAGTCTATTCATATATTCATTAGGTGGAGTGCTAGAAAGCTTTGCACTGATGCATTCTGTTTCCCAATTCTTTGTTTCCAGAGACTCAGTAAAAACTTCCTGAGATCAGGTTTTGGAAGGGCACAGCCAAGAGTAGGAGAGATTAATAGCTCAGTCACTGTAATCTCCTCTGCCACCTACAAAGTTGTGAACTGCTGAGCATTTTCCATTCCAGATATATATTCACAGATATTCTTCTTCTTCTCCCTCTATTTGTGTATAACTTGGAGTGATGTTAATGTCAAGGCATTGTTCTGGATGACAGTGGGAAGTGTTCTTGTGTAGCACGTGTTCATATAAATGTTGGATTGATTTTATTATTTTCCCTTTGAAGTATTGAATCTCTGACCCTAACCCTTACCCTACTAGACTCTGAGTACTAATCCTAACATTATGGATAAAAGCAAACCTAAAATAAAGAAATGCAGGCAGTTCATAGGAGGAATTGTGTATATTTTGATTTTTCTTTTGCTTTATCAAGGGTATGTGTTATAAAACTAGTCACATTTTCATTCTAATACTTCTTCATAATCTTCAAATTTATCAAATTTATAACTTCTGGATTCCCTTTCTCTGTAGCCTGGGTCAGAACATGTATTATTATATACATATGCATTGCCCTTCCTGCTAACACAGGTACATTCTTTGTACATATCACATGTACAAATTCCATGAACAGATCACTCCCCTCAAACCCCAGGGGAACTGAAAATTCAAGCACTGGTGAGCTCCATAGTTGAACAAGTTTATACGTAACCCCATGTAGAGTAAAATGAATATTTTTGTGATCTTTGAATGATATATGTTCCATTAAGAATTTGGATTTGCATATCTATTGCTACTTTTTCATGTATTTAATATATATGTTTCTCTCTCTGTCTCTCTGTCTCTGTCTCTCTGTCTCTCTGTCTCTGTCTTTCTCTCTCTCTCTCTCTCTCTCTCTATATATATATATATATATATATATAAAGGAGTTTCCTTACCCCTTAATGGTTCCTGAAAGAATCAAAAGCCACAGTGCCACCTACTTCATCCTTGAATGATGGCTAGGCCAATACAGTCAAATATTTGAAATTCTCATGACCAGGAAGCACTGGAGGACCTTCGGATCTCCTGTTGCTTTTCATGACTAAACCAGATAGTGACTTTATTGACTGGAATTCATGAAAATGGTGTAGAACAGAGATGCCATTGAGTGGAAGCCTGCTGGGAACTAGGCCTGGAGGAGTGGGGTGCAGGTGTCTGATAAAACATCTGTAGTGGAGCCATGTGTATCTGCCATTGGCTTCCAAATGACATGTGACAGACGTGGGGCAGTCAGGAGACCCTTATATGTAAAGGCCTCTTGTTGTGGGGAGAGGTTTCGGGGTGATAATCAGAATCAATTTGCTACCCTAAGTGGGAAAGATGTATGGGATAGCAGCCCAGTTGGTGTTTTCGTCTGCAGACCCTGAATCACCACACGTGACAGAACTCCCTCCAGTGCTGTGTCCCAGTTTGTTGTAGGGACAAATGAACAAGGCACTGAAGATAGCTGCAGCCAGGTTCAGAGAGCACAGTTTTTGCTGTTGTCAATCAATCCCTTCAGGGAGTTTCAGAGTTTTATACCCAGCATGTAAGTGGAAGGGCTCAGAATTTCACAGTCTGCAGAAGTTCACGTAAAAGCAGCTTTTTATTTCTCTGTTCTGGGCAAGTTAACTCTTCAAGGACAACACCTGAGAAGGGGAGAGCTTATTCTTCTCTTTCTTCCTCCCCCTGCCAGCTGTTACCATGGAGCCCATTTGTAACTTATCTCAATAATGTAGACATCTCTGTGAAGCCCATCTCAAGGCCAGAGGCCTTGTTTGCACATTTCTTAAAAGGACTCTACTGGATACCTTTGTGAAAAGTAGTAAGGGGGTGTCCAGCACCTGGAGTGCTGGTATCTTCCTGGCCAGTGGCCAAGTAAACAGGGCAACACAAAAATAGAAAGTTTATCTACATTGAACTCTTTTGCAGAGACTCTTTGGCTGACATTCCCCAAATCAGCCATGGTGAAGAGGGCTTTTCTGTGGAGAAAGGGGGTACCACTTCATTGGGTCCCCCTCTTCCTCCAGGGAGTAGTCTTTTCTGCTGTCCTTTAATAAAGCTCCAACTTTCCACTCTAAACTTGCCTCAGTGTGCTTCTCTGGTGTTATACTTCAGCATTGGGAAAGCAAGGCCTCATTACCAGGAAACAGCAGTAACTATAACAGTCAAAGGACAGAGATAATGCCAAAAATAATGTCAACATTTAGAATTGAAGATAAAAATAATCTTTAGTGATAAGAATTTCTTAATTTGATACTTTAAGAATAATAACAACCTATTGCCCGGGGGCAAATTTGTGACATATGCAGTCAAGGGAAGAAATAAAGAATGTCCACATGCTTCTGCCCCTTTCAATTCTTTATTCATTCAAATTACTCAATACAATTTTACTCTATAGGTACTTAATGAAGAAAACAACAATCCTTAATGATAGGCACTGCAATGGAGATAATCAATTAACAACAAGCAATTCTAGATTAATTAATTCACATAAAACAATTTTAGATTAATTCTGAGCATTGCAGAACATATTTAATCATGACAGGCTAGTGACAGACATTTTTTTTCTGAATACTAAGTTCAAAAGTCTCAAGCCTTAGACTTTATGTCCTGCAAATGCACACTCTCTCAGACAGCAGTGATCAGGTCCCAAACCAAAACAGGCTTTTTCTGGTTTAGGGTGGACCACCAGTTGAGGAGAGGGTCATAGGGAGAAGTTGCAGCTCTCACAAAGGTCCAGATAAGACGGTAGAGTTTGTTAGCAGTAAGGGTCACAAAGAGAATCAGGAGAATGATGGCAAGTGATGGGATGTCAGTACAGGTCCTCATCAGGCTCTCCAGCTTGAGTACATATTTGTTTATGCTGGCTGAATCTCTGTTTATTAGCTCTATTTTTTATACTATATTTTGAGGTATTTGACCACCCCTTGCAATTCTTATCAGGTGCCACCAGATTTCTCCATGACATCATTTACTCTGAGGTCAGAAACATCTGGTCTGGTGGTCTCCATCCTCATAGTCTCACCTTTCACTCTTATCAGGAGAGGAAAGCCTGCCAGAGGCTTTACTCAGTTTATCAGGGTGAGGGAAAGTAATTTGTCTGAGGCCATATTAGTGGGCTCTGTGGATATGTCTGGTGATAAATGATCTCTAATAATGACCTCAGGTTTCAAACTGGAATTTTTTAAATGGAGTGACAAACTGATATGACTCCATTTTTGAGAAACCAGCCTCTACCTGAGAGCAAAGCCTGTCCAAAGAGGGGAGTTATCCTTGTCCTTGGAAAAACCCAGAGTGCTCCTAGGCACATATCCACCCTGCTGATTTGTTTGTCTATAAATAACTGGGGAGATCTTCCATGCCAGGTGACACTGACTTAGTTACACTAGGTTAGGACCCATAGCAACCCCTTAGCAACCACAATCAGTGTGAGACAGGGAAAATACCTGAAATGCCAGGTAACATTCCCAGTAGTTTTGTTGATTGGTAACATGATTAGACAACCCTGCAAGTTTATCATATACACTCTTGCAACCCCTCATGGCCTAAACCAATCAGTTCAAATGTATCCACCACTTGAACTAACCAATCACACTTACCTGACTTGTTCCTGCCAATGAATGTGCTAATCAATGTTAAGAGTTGTTGTTTGACTTTCCTGCTATGTCAAATGATTGCCTGTGTGATGTTGTGATGCATAGAGTATCCCCAAAAATCTTATTAATCCTCACTGAACTAAGGGTTGGAACTCAGTCCTTGGGACCCCTGCATCTGAAATGGTTTTGAGTCTAGACTTGAGCTTACAATAAATATTCTTGTGTGATTGCATTGAATTTGGCTCCTGGAGATCTACTGGGGTCCCATGAATCTGGTGTTATAGGAGTTGCTTAGGCTCAGGCCAATGGCCATTCTCACACAACCCCTTTCACCTTGACAGCTCTTCTGCAGATAAACAGAAACCATAACATATAACTCCTGTCTTCATAAACATGATCTCTTGAGTCCAGTGTCATTTCAAGTTCTGGGTCTAAAAAGACATATTTATTTTCCCTGACATTTTCAATAAATCACAAGGAAGTCTTAGAAATAGCTTGGAAGAATAACAATGTTATACTGCAAAACTTCATGAACTTTCATATTGCTTGCTGTGTGTGACTGACTAGTAATGTTAAAGGCTTTGAGGATATGTGAAAAATATGAATATAATAGGGAGAACTCTTGAGATATTTTTTTGCTTACTGTACACACATCCTGAGGCCAAATGGGGATCTTTATTAGAGGTCATTTCTCAAAGAAGAGAAAATGATCACAAAGCAATAATTTAACCTAGATATTATGAAATGAATCTAATATATATTTGATTAAAATTAAGGACATATATGAGCATCCCAAAAACAATTGCAGTTATTTAGTTATTTTAATGTTTTGCTTACTATCTGCTTTAGAGAAATCATTGACCTGTAATTCAGGGAAACATTCTTAATTCTAACACTGAATTTACCAGGTTTTGTCACTTTGATATATTACTTATTGCCATAGGATCTCTTGTTCTACAATGTATATATTTATAAATTTACACATTCTAGAAGGTTTTAGAAAGAAAAAAGAAAATATGTATTAAAAGAGTAGTTAAAATGCACTTTAAAATTAATGTACTAGTGCTATGGTTATTACATAACATTTTCCTTTTAAGAATGAATTAACCAGCAATATGTATATAACAATAACATAATAACAAAATATGGTAAAAACAAATAAACAAAAATTAGTAAATCTTATGTGATTTATGTTATAATAATATTGGTAAAATATACTCAGAGGTGAAAATAAACATTTAAATAATGATAAATGTACATGTCCATTTTTATTAAGGAATAGTGAAATACATCTATTTTTTAATATACTTTTGTTCATGAAAGCATCATAAATATTATTATTAAATATTATTGTAGCTGCACAAAAATTACAAATCCAAATTGTACATATCTCAGTAAATAAATGGCTTTTAGTGACTGAAATTTTTGAGTCTGTTTATTGTGAAACACAAATACTCAGTAAAATATGCTCTGAAGAAAACCTCAATTTGAAAATGTAAAAACATAGAAAGGAGTATTTAGAGTTGTTTTACCATGAGATTAAATTAAAATACTTTTGATACTGGAATAAATACTCTGAAGTTTTTAACAATAAGAAATACATATGAAAGAGTACAACAATTCTTTCTCTGAGTAATGCAAGCATAAGAGAAAGATGATAAGAATATTAAGTAAGGCTCAAAAATCTGTGGATCATGAAATAAATAAATTTTTGGCAAGAAAATATCTAGAATCAACTTTGATGTAAAGTCAAAACTAATAAGCATTCTAATTTACCAAATCTTAATGATTTAATATATTAGAGAAAAGAAATCAGAATTCCAAGCAAAGACTTGAGAAATGGGTGTGCACAGCAAGGTTTAACCTCAGAAAATTTTTTACATCTTCTTTGTCTGTCCATGTGTCTCTCTCACATCTTTCCACTGTGACACCAAAAACAAAACAATGAAGAACAAGTTTTTGAGTAATTATATTTCAGTCTTAAAACAGTTAAAGAAAATAGTTAGCTCTCTTTGTCTATTTTCAATAGTAGTTTCTCTTAGTATTTCTTCAATAATTAAAAATTGGAGTTCATAACCCACTTGAATCTAATGTATAAAATATGATATGTCAAGAGCTTTGTAATGTTTTGAACAACCAATAAAAAAAATTAATGATCATCCTGTACTTGTTGCTCACAATATAGAATGAGGTTCTGAAGAGCACTATTAGAATAATGTCAGAACAAAAAGTGCTACAGAACACTAGGAACTGAAGAACAAGGCTGAAGCCAGTGCAGGACCACACAGCATACAGGGATATCTCAAGGAGAAATGGAGGTGGTCTATGAGGTCTCTCCTCCCTTAGCCAAGACAAAGGGTAGACTAGTTCACATTGTATTAGAAAATATTTTTCTTCAAATCTTATATTTTAATGGATGCATGGTAAGAATCCAGAAGTTAAATGTAAACTAGCATATTTACATTCATTTCTGGGACACTTTTACTTCTAGTTCACTAGATTAGCTAATTTTAATGTCTTTCACCATGTCCTAATTGATATTCTAGCTAAGGTGGATAACATTTTCTTATTCAATATTTATCAGGTAATTTACAAAGGACTCCATTACAGAATACCTTCATTTTTAAAAATTGTTAAAACAACAGATAAAATTTTTTAATACACATACACAGTAATATCACAGGATATGTAGTCTGTGTAGACACCATGGTCTTTATGTTTAGCTCCTAGTTAAAAAAAAAGGCTGAATGGCTTGGAAGTTTAGTTTGAAACCTTATCTCAAAAAACTTGAAAGAACTTCTCCCCTGTCTTTAGACAGGGAAACTGGTGGTAACTTAGAGTCAACTGTGGGTTTGGCACCTCTACTCATGACCACTTTTTCCTTTCTGGAAGACTAAACTCTTTGAAGATTCATATATCCACTCAGAAGTAGGAAATTTTCTTTTTTCATGTTTTATTTCCCCTCTTACATATTCTCATTATAGAATATGTTAGAAAAATTTATTCTTCTGGACCCATCTTCTGTTTTCTCTCTGAAGAATCTTTTCAACATTATCTTTCAGGTGTTATAATAGCCATCTATTTTTTTAAGATTTTTTTTTAAAGAGAGAGAGAGAGAGAGAGAGAGAGAGAAATTTTTAATATTTACTTATTTTTTTAAGTTTTCAGCGAACACAACATATTTTATTTTGTATGTGGTTCTGAGGATCGAACCCAGTGCCACACACATGCCAGGCAAATGCACTACCGCTTGAGCCACATTCCCAGCCCTAATCTTGTTTTTAATATACAAATTTTCTGCATAATTTTTGAGTTTTGCACCTCATGAGTTGTGATTCATTGAGCTCGGGTGTGAAAAAAATATAATCTTTAAGTTAATGAAGTTTCAATTATATGTTAAGATAAAGAAACTTTGTTTTAAATTTACCCAATTTGCTATAATATTTAAATTACAATAATTTTAAATGACAAATATTTAAAATACATTAATTTTCTTTCTCATTTGACAATATTAATGAAGGCATAATGACTCATTCTATTCTTCTTGTTTATAATTTTATCTTATGAAATATGCTTTGTCATTTATTATTCATGTAAAATTATTAATAGAAATTCGTCACTGGTTAAGAGACATCAGTCAGCCAAGAGACAAGTTAAATAAAAATTCAAGTTTTTCTCCACAAACAAAATAACTTCCTCAGTATAATTTATGATGGGAACAAACCTTCAAGATGGCAAGTAGCACAAACAAGTTTGCTGAAGGCCGAAACTGACTCTGAATGTGCATGCCTCTCCCACAGCACACCACCATGGAATGAAGGTTTCTAAGGCCTGGGAGACTAACATGGGTATTTTTAATGGGGACATGTACTCTTGTGATACTAACAAACTGTAGAGGAAAAATAATCCATAAAACCCATGAAATGCAGGATCCCAGAGTTCTGAGAACTACCTCAGATGTAAGCCACCCAGGAGACCTTCCTGACCATTAGATTTTGTTTACTTTAGATTTTTTAGAGTGGGAAATAAACATTGATTAAATAAATCACTGAGATGTGGGGTTCTAAACAACATTTATTTTCTCAACTATACAGTCTAAAACATTACTCCAAATACATTGAAGCACAAGTCTCTGGGACACATTTTTCAAGGCTTTTTAATTTTATTAAAATTTTCACTTAATGTGCCAAATTCTTTTCCAAATTTCTTAAGGAACAATATCAACAATTTGACATTATGCTTGACCATTCTTACATAGTCACTTCAAGCACTTTAGAGTAATTTTCCCACTCTTGCCAAGATGATACCATATTTACATAGAGTGAGTTTTTAGGTTATTTGTGGTATAAGGCACAGATTCTATTCAAACATTAGCAAAAGAAAACACAATCATTGTCAGATGAAGTCCTGATATATAAAAATAAAAGCAGTTTAAAAAATTTTAAGCTGGATATGGTGGCAAACGCCTGTAATATTGGTTGGATCTAGGGGCTAAGGCATGAGAATTGCAAGCTCAAAGCCAGTCTCAGAAATTCTGCAAGATTCAATCTCAAAAAAAAAAGTAGGAATAGCTGTGGTTTTGCTTAGTAATTTAGCACCTGTGGGTTCAATTCCTGATTTTAATAATAATACTAATCATAATTCTAAATGACATCATGATAAACACAATAAAAGTTAGTAACTGAATATCTTTTTTTCTTTTTTTTTTGGTGGTACTGGGGATTAAACACAGGGCCTTGTGCATATGAGGCAACCACTCTACCAACTGAGCTGTATCCCCAGCCCTATAACTGAACATCTTACTAGCTTCCTTCTGTGACTTTTGTGCTTTTGCTATTCCTTCTCTTATTTTATACTTTCTGCCCAAATTTTCTCCAGAAATGAAAAACTCACTCCTTCCAGAAATTATGTTCATAAAGGAAATATTCTGGCACATCTTCACCCCTTTGGTAAGGATTGTCAAGCCTTCTATTATGAGTGAAAAACTCTATCCTGTTCTTTAATTCTGTCCTTCTGCCTGTTACTCTGTCCTTCTGTTCAAAATTGTTATTTATAACTACATAGTTAAAATTATGGTTTACATTGCTTCCTTGCCTTAGAACAAGTAAGCTTTTTGCAGACTTATCTCTAAACCACAATACTCATGCTTTGATCTTTTGGGGGGTTCAGCTACATCACCAGGGTGGTTACAGGTCTTAATGCAAGCAGTTTCTGTTTGATCTGGTCCTGGCTTCCCTCCGCCCATATATGGTGTTCAAAATTTTTTGTGCTTGATGAGACTCTTAGTGAGGTTACATATCATATACCAGTTTTGATATAATGAGATGCCTTTTTGCAAATGTAGTGGATGTGATAAGCAGATGTGATATTGGGACTTCATGGAGATAAGTGACTGCAGTTTCTACCTGTCCTGCTATGAAATCTTCTTATTAGTATGAAAACTTTGTCTTATTCCTTGTTAATAAAACTTGAATTGATGGAGTATACAAACCAAGCTTCATGTAGTTCTGATTTCAATAGTTATGACCACTACATGTCTACATTTTAAAAAGCACTTGCTGTTTTTAAGAGCTACTTTACTTTAGGAACTCTGAATAATTATTTCATAACATATAAGTTAGGAAAATAATATTGGGCATTTTCAAGTTTTCCAGAAAATCTGAAAGCAATTATTAATGACTGATTGATGATCAAATTGATGAGATTCCCAGATTTTAAGTGATATATCAAAGTTTATAAAGTTACTAAGTTAGAAAACCTAACATTAGGTTAAATTAAAATCTAGCTATGATTTTACAACTAAAAAATACTAAAATATTCACAAAGTCTTACACCTAATAAATTATGAGGCAAGGCTATTACTTTATTGGCTTCTCCATTTAGTATTTTCATTTTAGAAGCATTTTATTAGAAAAAATAATATTTCTGATAACAAATATATAAGAAAATATTCAACACCTTACACATCCACAATGTTCAGTAGAAACCATGTAAAGTAGAATTTTTATATCTTTATATCAGATTTTAGAAAATTCATTTATAATCTGATAGTTAAAATCATTTTTTGAAGTGTGCTTTTATAAACATTGATGTAGCTCCATCTTTGTACTATGCTGTGATGTCCTTCAGTAGATGAATTGATAAATAAAATTTCATTTTTATACAAAATGGAATGTTGCTCATTATTAAAAGAGCATGAAATTATAGCACATGCAGATAAATGGGTGGAGGTTTAAGAATATAATGCTAAGTGAAGTAAGCCCATCCCCAAAAAACCAAATGCTGAATGTTTTCTCTGTTAGTAAAATTTCTTATTTGTAATGGAGAGGAGGGAGAAACATGGGAGGAATAGACAAACACTAGATAAGGCAGTGGGGAGGAAGGGGGAGAATGTGGGCATGGGAATAGGAAAGCAGAGGAATGAGATGGATGTCATTACTCTAAGTACATGTATGAAGACATGAATGATGTGACTCTATCTTGTGTACAAGAGATATGAAAAATTGTACTCTATATGTGTAATATGAATTACAATGCATTCTACTATCATATATAACAAATTAGAATAAAATCTAAAAAGTTAGTTTATAAAAGACTGTGAGCAAACGTAGAGGAAATAAAATATTTAAAAATAAAAAAAATTGAAAGCACATTTGTATATGTTGAAAATGTTTTATATATCACATTGTGGAGTTTGTAATACCCAGGAATAACTGTAACATATTATGAAATAAAGCAAGTAGTTTGAAGCAAGTTAAATATATTCATTTGTTAAAAAAGTAAAATATTCTCTCATTTAAATCTATTTTTTTGTGTGTGAGAGAGAGAGAAAAACAGAATACAAAGAGTGTTTAAGAAAGTAAATCAAAATAGGTAGAAGTGAAAAACTCAATTAACATATGAAGAAAATGTCTTAAGTACTAGAGACAATATCCAGGCTAGAAATAAGAAAAGTAGTGAATGCATGATAAGACTGTGAGGAATCACAGGTTATTTATCCTCTGAAAAACCTCTAAAAACTTATTTTCTTGGGATAAAGATAAAGATAAACACATGAAACTATTCTTTATAAGTTTAGACATAATTTTGTAATTTCTTTTTCATGAAAGTTCATTAAATAATATCAATACTAGATACTTTTTGGAATTTTTCTCCAAGTTGATGAAATCTTTTATATATTTTAGAATGTGTGTGTACATTCCAGAACACTATGTATAAATGTATATATGTATATATGTTTTATCTAAGGTTAACTTTTTATATTTATATGAAATAATTTGCTTCTTTTATATTTTTCTAAACAAAATGGTAAATAAAATTTTTTGTAGAAAATATGATGTGAATTACCTGTCTACTTTTATTTTGAAGTGTCTGAATTTTTTACATAACTGACTTCAAAAAGCCAGCTATTTATATATTTTAAATAAAAGGTGTGTTTGAATAAAATCATTTTAAGGAAGCCTTTACACAATAGTGTATAAAATTCCCTATTAAATAGTATTTGCATTTTTAAATTTTTTTTATTAAAAAATATTTCCCATCAAAATAATCAATGGAGGTTAGCCCACCACAGTATTTTAAATCACCTTTCATATAAACCTAGGCAGGGATGCTAAGAGGATTACATTTCAAAGCACAATGGATCTCAAACATCAAATAAAACTCTAGCCTTCTGGAATCCAAAAGAAAGGATATGACCAGTATTTTCTATTTACCACAGAGCCTTCTCTCAAAGAAGTAGGCAGTCCTATGCTAAGTATTTGATAGCATACCCTTGGCGTCAACATTTCCTATTCTTCTATAAGAATCACTGGAGGTCCAGATTTCCCCCCACAGTTAGAATTCTATTTTCTTTTATAGGGTATGTTCATAAAGCAAAACAAAGAGGAGTTAATGAAAAAAGGACTTTGAACTTATATTTTCTTTATTGTCTTTTTGCTGGAAGCAAACAGAAGGAATATGTCTTCAAAATTGCTGTCACCATAGTTCACTACACTTTACTAATCCCAATATTGGACTGCAGCAATCTCTTCTGTGGGAGCCAGTGTTGAGGGTCTTCTGCTGCTGAACCAAGGCCACACAAGCCATGTGGAATGCAGATGAGCCATGTCATGTCTTGTGAGCTCCATGGCTTACACATTCTCTTTCCAAAGAAGTCAAACTGATGTGGTCTAGAAGGCCCTGTAAAATTGATGTGGTCTAGAAGGCCCTGTATTATATAAATTCTGACTGTCTTAGAAATTAGTCAGCTCAGCTAGTGTGCTGCTCCTAATGGTATCTGCATTAATATTAGTGCAACACAAAAGAGAAGTGGGCCTCAACTATTATTTTCCACCTGTTTCAGTCAAAATATTTTTCAGGAATTTTTTTGTATAAAAATCCCACCCCTCTTATATAGGTTAATATACAAGTGGATTAAAAGGCACTATTCTAATAGTTTTATGACTTTAATTAGCTTAAATGCTTAAAATGAACTTAAGTTATAAACCATGCTGTTATGCTGCAGTAAATGGTACTATGTTTGTGAATCAAATTACTGTATCAGTGTGAAGTAGCTGTAGGAATACTTAGATCAAGACAGCAGAGGCATGGGTGAGAAATTCTACACATCAAGAAAGAGCTGAAAGACCTGGGCTTTTGCCTGGACATGGGATTGTGACTCAATGGTAGAACACTTGCTTAGCATTTTTGAGGCACAAGGTTCCACCTAAGTACTGTATATAAATAATTGAACAAAATAAAGGCCAATCAACATCCAAAAATGTATATAAAAAAAAAGTGCGTAAGTACTTTCTCAGAATTTGTCTATGCAGTTTTAAAAAAATGAAATATTTTATCCCTCTTAGAAAAACTATTACTTTCAATAAATTGCTTTTTATAAATTTATTTCTTCTTTGTTTTCCTGTGAGAAAATTGTAACATGTTAAAATTCAGTTGTATATTCTCAGCCAAAAGAATGATTTAATGTCAGAATTTTTCTTCCTATGCACAAATCACCACCCTTACTGTTTTTATAGGAGAAATTAATAAACACAGAAAGCTTGGTTATTATCACAAAGTTTATGTAAATATGTCTCTAAATTCTATTTATATAATCAATTGGGGTTTGCTACCAATGCAGACGTCTTGTTACCATTTGGAACACATGAAGTGGTGAAGAATTGATGGCTATTTCATTTTCAAGAGAAACATTTCCTATAAGGGTGTCTGTATTTTTTCAAGAGGATAAAACAAGAACAGTAAGGATTTATTATTTCTGATCCATGCAAAAATAACTGAGAAAGAAGGGTGATATCACTTAGAACAGGTGCACAAGTGTATAAACCACTTCAAAAAATCATATTAAAAATAGACACAAAGAAATGCAGATCCAATTAAGACAAAATCAGCTACTGCAGTCAATAAAACTACAGGAGATATCACAATATCAATACTTGAGAAATACTGCCACTTGTTATCTGATCATATCACTCATTGAAACATTACCAAGGAGAGTGAGAGCCAATATAAATATTTCCATAACCATTTAGAGCACACTATTCTTTAAGACCTCAGAAATAAATGATATCTAGAGCCTACGAACATACTAAAGTTATTTATCATCACGAGGGTGAACTAATATATACTGCTTTACAACTCTCCTGGCAGGCCAGAGAAAAGACTGAGTTTATTACCTACAACACATAATGCTCACAAAGAGCTCTGTATTACTGATAAGAGTGCATTATTTTGTGGCATAATAATGCTGATAACTCATGAAAAAAACATATTTTTTCCAACTTATAACATTGTTTTATACATTATGTTGTGGCAGCAAAGTACACATTATTACAGACAGCTGTTGACATGATTTAATAAAGCCCTATGGGCTTTCACTGATAATCCTAAATCACAACTACTTTTCCAAATAAAAAGCCACTTGTATCTATTACAATATTTAGAGGAGGTTTGCAGAAATGTCAGTAGTTCATAAGGAAGAAACTTGGGCAGAAGCCCCAAGAAACCAGTGTAATTTTCTTAGTAAGTTTAGTGGAGAGGAGAGGGAGTCTTGTATATTAAAGAATAAACCCTCTGCAGAAAATGGAGTCTCTCATGTGAAGATTAGTAAGTCTAATTTTGGAAAGAGTTTCTGTCAGAGTTTGCTAGTATTTTATTTGGTTTCTTATCTTTCTCTTCTTGTGTCAGATGGTGAAGTACCTAATTTTAAAACCACATTTTGAGATGAATGTCCTTAAAAAACTTTAGAGATTCTTCCATTGACTTAGAATTCCTCTGCAGTTTTCAATTTTGCAAGTCATAGTAACATTAAAATAGGCAGACTGCATAAACAAATGTTATTCGGATGTCTTTAAATAAATTTAATAATTTCTTTTTTATAATCCCATGTAAAAAGTAATAATTTAATTATAATGAATAAAAGATAAGTTGAGAGCAATTAGTGCTTTTCATAAAGAAACATTTTTTAGGCATCAAGAACTCCATTAATACAATTTTGAGCTAAAAAGATCTTAGAGTTCAGCAGAGTAACTACTTCATTTTACAAATTAAAAATCTGAGTTCATGTGGTGCCTGTTCTAGTTCATGTCTCTAAGAGAATTACAAATACAGTGCAGGCTTGTCTCTTTGTAATTCAGTCTATTATTCCAAATGCCTTTTTTTTTTAGTTTAAAGTGCTAATTTATATATACTATTTTAAATTAACTTAATACTCTTTGGATATAGATATCTCTTTGTTGCAGAGCACAAAAAGGCATTGCTGTTTCAGGTACCAGGCAGGAGCTAGCTGGGATGAGAAGGTTACAAAAGGTACCTTTGGCATGATTTTATGTGTAAATAAGAAAAAAAAAATTACTGGCCAAAAAAAGAACATGAACTAGATAACATAAAGACTACAAAAAGTAGTTAAATATTATATTAGTGAAGAAAAATATCTCATATACTTTGAAATAATTTCTTGCGCAGAAGGCAAATTGCCTGTGCCATGGGAGTCAGTCACCAAAGTGAGATTCTCAACTTCTGCTGTGAAATGAGTGTCTCTCCCTGCCCTCTGGGCCTTCTGCAAACAGCAGCAGTGCCCAGAGTAAAGACTTCAGTGAACGCCCAGACAGGTACTCCTCCTGGTGTGGACACTGTTCAAACCTCCACACAGCCACCCTTTCAAGAGCAGTGAGAGGAGCAGAAAGGCACAGCCCAGCCTTCATTTCACAGCAGGAGGCTGAAGAAAGGCCACTGGACACTAGCTACCTCACAGGACTAAGCATTTGTGCCTAATTTATTTTGGAGAACAAGTGAGGGAGAAGCTAAAGAAATATGGGTCAGCTCCTCTGGCCCCTGGCCAGCCCAGGCTCGCCTCCAGCACACATGCCCCCACCCAAAAAGTTAAGTCAGGTGAGAGCCTAGATCCGCGCCTCAGCAGCCTGGCTCCCCGCCCCCCACCTCGGCCTGCCCCCAGCTCCCCGCTCCCACCGCGGCCTACCCCTGGCCCTGCCCGCTGCAACTCCTTCCCATCACCCAGTGCCAGGGTGCCCCTCGCCCCTGGCACTGATGCAGGCCGCTGCCTGCAGAGTCAAGGCTCCCCTCCTCCTCTTAAAGGCTCAACCCGTGGGCTTGGACACACCATTTCACCTCCACACATCCCAATCACTTCCCGAGTCCCTTCGCTCGACCATCTCCCACTTGCACTGCAGCAGCAAAGCGTTTCCCTCAAAGAATGCACCTTCTTGGGAGTCACCTTTTCAGCTCAGCGGCGCTATCTTCGGAAGAGCCAGAGCCTCGGCTCTCTCCAACACCAAAAGGGGGGCAGGCACTCGCTCTTCAAGTGAGGGCCAGCCTGCGCCCCAGCCTCTCAGCTGGGCCTTAGCGCTCACCTCTAGACTGCGCATTGGGCTGCCGCCCCCGCCCGCCTTGCGCTCTGGGACTTGTCTCCCGAGCTCTCCGGAGGCGCTGGAGCACCTCCTTTCTCTCCCAGGACTCAGCGTTTCTAACGCCGCTTACCACCCTCCCCACCCCAAACCCTAACTCCCCAGCTCCACAGCGCCTCCAGGATGCAACACCCGTTTTGGCACACTAGGGGCAGCGGTGCCTGCAACCAAAAACAGCCCTCGTTTGGGCACATGGCTCCTCCAGGCTCTACCCGGGCAGTCATGGGGGGGGGATGGGGACAAGGTGCCCCTGCCTGCCTCCCACCCGCCTGCCCTCGCAGCCCCTGGGGAAGGCGTGGAGACCGGCTGAGGCTGGTCCATCAGGTGCCAGCTGCCCTAAAAGCATCTCCTGTTAATATTCTAACCTGAGAATATAGTGACTTAAAAAAAAAGACTTTTGTAAAGAAACTCAAATAAAAACTATTTAATTCAATAATAGTTTGCATCTACCTATAGTTGGAAACTAATCTTTAACCAAGAAGTCAAAATGAGAAACTGTGTATTAAAGACTATCTAATTTAAGATCTTGGATCTGCTGACAATGGTGTCAAAATATGAAAAGAAGCACACCTAAAACTGCTGAGTCCAGCAATGAACAACATGAGAGGATAGTCAAAGAAAAAAGGGGTAAGAATCTTGTGAAACTAACAAGATGGGTGAGGCAGAAGGATTGTACATTGAAAGTCAGCCTCAGCAAAAGTGAGGCGCTAAGCAACTCAGTGAAAGCCTGTATCTAAATAAAATGCAATACCCGATACCATAATAATAATAATAATAATAATAATAATAATAATAATAATAATAAAATATTCAAAGTAAACTAATCTGCAGTAATAGCCATTAATGTGTCAGTGGTGTCCGATTTTTGAGCTTTGATAGACAAATAAAATTTCATGTGTGCTCTGGTAAATCTGAGATATATAACAGTCATACAAAAATTATATCACTTCTTGTAATGTATAGTATGTGCATAAAATGCCTCATTAAATGACAGGCATATTTTTGTAAATATCATACTGTTTACTGATATTTTTATTGTATACTACTACAATCCTTGGCTATATATTGTAGCTGTTGTATATAATGACCATCACTGACTAAAAGATCACTATGCAACACATTATTGTATGTTATAAACTTAGAGATATCAGTGTACCAAAAAGAGAATTTTTAATTTTTTTAGTTGTTAGTGGACAAATATCTTTTTATTATTATTATTTTATTTTAATATAGTGTGAGTTGTGTGGTGGTGTGCGAGAAACATTTGGCAGATCATTGGAAGGAAATGTGAGAAATGCAAAAAGAATCTAGAGGAGCGGATTGCAGCCTTTGCTGGGGAAGGTGGTGTTGGGCGCCCCCAGAAGCAACAACCCCTTCAGACTGGCTTAGTGTGCTGGAGCCCAGAGTGTGGACCCGGAGGAGAGGGAAGAAACAATGCCCAAGGGAGGGTGCAGGAGAGCCCTGCGTGGCTTCCTGTCCTTCTTTGTCCCCTCCTAGGGAACCTCCAAATGACACTTGCAGAGACACTCACATTCTAGTTGGTGGAGCAAGAATCAACCAAGAGGATAGAAGAAAAAGGGAGATTTCACCTCCTCAGTAGAAGCCAACATAAAAAAAAATCACACTTGACTTTTACCCATAGACAAAAACAGGGGGTGTTGTTTAATGAGAAAATAAACAAATGAAAACAAACACATGAGTCCTTGATTCTGTGACATTGGAGAGGCAAAAACCTTTGCCCAGGCTGGGTAGAGGACCTGGTGGGAGGAGCTGCTCTACCAGCTCCCCCAGACCCCGCAGCACAGAGATGCTGGGTGCTCGGGCTTGAGTCTCCTGGCAGCCGGTACCCCTGCCTCAGTTTGGGGCTTCGGATACTCTGAGCTCAGACTTTCTCAGGACACTCCATTTCCCAGATCCATTTGATAAAAACATTCCCTTCGGACTCCATCTTCTTCCTGAATATTAGAAAACTCCAGATTCATTTTACTGGACACCAGCAGGAATATCTAAGTAATCCCCAACCGGGAGGCTCCCGAGAGTTTGGGTTAAAATGCTGTTCCTCATGGAGGGAACTGGTGTCACCTTCTCTTTCATATGTGAACAGTCACTAGACAAACATCAAACAAACATAGTTTATGAAAATGCTGACCACTAACTAATTAAATCCTGACAGGAAACTTCAGAGCCTCCACTACTGGTTCTAAGAATATATCCCATTTTCTCCCAAATTTAAATTTTTTTTCTTTTTCTTTTTTTTTTTTTTTGGTACTGGGGATTGAACCCAGGGGCACTTAACCACTGAGCCACATCCCCAGCCTTTTTTGTGTGTTTTTTTTAGAGACAGGGTCTCACTGAGTTGCTTAGTGCCTTGCTTTTGCTGAGGCTGGCTTTGAACTTGAGATCCTCTTGCCTCAGCTTCTGGAGCAGCTGGAATTACAGGCTTACACCGCTGTGCTGGGCCCCAAATTTTAACTTTTAAAATCTTTTACTTGATAAAAAATCAAAGCAATGACTGCTTCCGTGTGGTCCAGAATACAAGCATTGTTCTTGTTTAAAACACATGGCAGAAACCCAACAGCCTTGTTGAGTAAATTCAGGCCACAGGTTCCTAGGAGAAAATGAATCTCAGAAACAATGAAAATCAAAAGCAAATTACCTTTTGAAGTTTACAAATCAATGTTCTAAACTGAGTGTATGGGCAACTGAAGAAAATCAAACGTTGCCTTTAATTACCTAAAGTACCAAAACTTCTCTTCTGGGAGCTAATTCTAAATTTCTATTTATTAAAGAAGGAAGAAAAAAACATGTTAAAGTCTTACATTCTCCCATTTTTGCCTTTTCCACTGATTCATAGCATGATTTTGCATATACAATCATATTAATCTAAAACATTTTTGTGACTAACTTTAGATTTTTTACTATAGCTGACACTTGAGGGAAGGTTTAAGTGATTCTGGTACCTAGACTCAAGGGCATCTACATCTTCAGGAAAACTACAAGAAACTTGTTTAATATTTAGTGAACAATGAAGAAATATGGTCCCAGTTTGAAAATAGAAGTTCTAGGTTTTAAACTAAAAAACACAGGTGACAGATCCATACTCCTGTGAATGGGTGTGACAATTCATTTTAAAAAAATAGAGATTTCTTATATATCGCAGTTTTAGCTTTGTAGCAAAATTAAGCACAAAGTATAGAGCTTATGCCCTCTACACTTGAACTGTAGCCTCCTGACTACCAATATCCTGCATCATAGTGATATATTTCGTTTTTTCTTTTTTTTTTCTTATGGGTTCCAGGGATTGAACCTAGGAGTGCTTAACCCTGAGCCACATCCCCAGCCCCACCCCCTTTTTTTTCCTGGTGCTGGGGATTGAACCCAGGGCCTTGTGCATGTAAGGTAACCCCTCTTTATTTTTTATCTTGACACAGGGTCTTGCCAAGTTGCTTAAGACCTTGATAAATTGCTGAGGTTGTCTTTGAACTTGTGATCCTCCTTCCTCAGCCTCCTGAGTCTCTAGGATTATAGGAGTGCACCATCACCCCCAGCCAGAGTGATATAGTCCTTAAAATCAATGAAGCAACATGGACACATGCTTATCACCCCAAATCCATAGTTGACATTAGAGTTCAAGTTTGGTGTTGTACATTCAGTGTTTTTATTTTTTTTTTCAGGGGGGGGATGGTGGCGTGTACCGGGGATTGAACTTGGGGGCATTCAACCACTGAGTCACATCCCCAACCCTATTTTGTATTTTTTTCTTTAAAGACGGGGTCTCACTGAGTTACTCAGTGCCTCGCCATTCCTGAGACTGGCTTTGAACTCCTGATCCTCCTGTTTCAGCCACCATCCCCACCACTGGAATTACAGGCATGCATCACTGTGCCCACCCATTCAGTGGGTTTTGATGTATATATAATAATATACATACATTACAATATACCTACATTGCATACACCATTACAATATCCTATAGAATAGTATTTTTGTCCTAAAAGTCCCCTGTGCTCAGTCTACTCACCCTCTCTTCTCTCATGACCCCAGACAATAACTGATCTTTTTACAGTCTCCATAGTTGTATCTATTTTTTTTCAGGATCTCACAAAGATGAAATCATATGGTATATAATCTTTTCAGTATGCATTTAAAGCACCTTCGTGTTTTTAAAGTGTCTGGACACACCCATCCTTTATTCATTCATCTCTAAGGATGCCTTCATTGCTTCCAAATTGAACAATCCATGTGCAAAACCCTACCTGAGATTAATTGCTGTCTTTGTTTTCTCATTGAGTTTCGGAGGCCACCCACCCAAACTTCTGCACAGATGCATGGATTCTCAACCATCCCAGTGGCCTGAGAGTCTGGCTTTGCTGCCTTTTTTTCTGACAAGTAATTCACTATTTTCATGAGATGGCACATTTTATTACAACCTCCAATTATTATTAAACAGTTCTTCCTAGTGGTGAGTTATCCCTAGACCATTCATAATAAATCCAATGACTTTCCATAGTGCATTACTAAATGTATATTTATGGTAAAAATCTCAGTGTCTTTAAAATTGTTCAAAAAATGCCAGAATTATTATTAGGCTTATTGTTTTTTAAAACATTTGTGAGATTCATTCTCTTATTTACCTCTAAGTATTTTTTTATTTCATCCCTGACTTTCTTCTGGTATCCATTCATCCTTCAGTAGTGAATTATTTAAATTCATTCTCTTATGATATTCATAGATGGAGACTTTCACATAACCAACGCGATCCCTCCCATAACCATCATCTAGCAAGGATTTTATCTAGCAAGGATGTTTCCCCCACTAAGATGATTATTGCTGTGCCTGAAGTTTTTACTCTTCTATGATTTGAAAGTGACCCTTCCAAAGTTGATGGGTTGGAAATTTAATCCTCAAATTTCTAAGTTGATGGTATTTGGAGGTGGGGACTTGGGGAGATAATTAGGATTAGATGAGACCTTGACAGAGGGGCCTCCATGATGGCATTAGTGGCTGTATGGGAGGGGGAAGAGAGACCTGAGCTAGTGCACTTGCTCTGTCTCACCTTGTGATGCCTCTACCACGGTGTGATAGAGCAACAAGGCCCTCATTTGATGTCGAGCAGATGCTGGCACCATGTTCCCAGCCTCCAGAACCATGAACTCCATAAACCTCTATTCTTTATAAATTATCCAATCTCAGGTAGTTCATTATAGCAACAGGAAACAGACTAAGACACTCTTATTGTGAGTTTCCCATGTCATTATGGCCATCTTCGTTCAGACATGCTTCCTTTTTAATCTGTATTCTTCCTCCAGAATTGGGCACACTCTTCTGTCAGCACAGAGGAGAGGGAAACAATTATTTCTCATGTGTAGTGAATAAACTCCAATTATTGCCATTGGAGGTTTGCATCAGCTTTTCAGACATACTACTCTGAGACCATATTAAACCCACAATTAATTAAAACTCGCTCCTTCCCCATCTGCTCTACTCTGCCTCCTTACTTCATCATATATTCCCTCTTTAGGTTTTATCCTGTAACACATGGCCCATAATATTAATCTGTCAAGTTTCAAGTTTTGTTTTGTTTGGTTTTTTGGTACTGGGGATGGAACCCAAGGCACTTAACCACGGAGTTACGTTCATGGCCCTTTATCATTTTTTAATTTTGAAACAGGATCTTGTTAGGTTGCTGAGGGTTTCACTAAGTTGCTGAAGCTGGCCTTGAATTCGCAATCCTCCTGCCCCAAGTTCCTGGGGTAATAGGTGTGCACTACTGCACCCAACATCAAGATACTTCTGGAAACTGTATCTACTATCAAAAATGTTGGTCCTCTCACCCTGCTTTATAGTATTTATGTTTTTGAGCTATTGCATTTAATTAATTAATTCACTCATTCGACCAATATTTATCAGTGTCAAGTTTGGATCAGATTCTCTGGCTCTGAAGAGGCACCACAAACATTTGCCCATATTCTTAGGAAATAAATCGTTCAGGGGAAATGGCTGGTTATAACGGATCAAACTAATTAATGGGTAATGACACAGGGATACAACTGTCGTGAAATATAAAAATATGATTTTATTAGTTATTGTAGGCAAGTAATCTAGTGAGGATCCAGGCAGGGGAGTGGTAAAGAAAGGCTTCCCCAGGGAGATTGGGGTGGAACCCAGAACTAATAGACACACAGAAGTTAATTGGGGGTGGGAGGGAGAACATTCTAACTAGAGAAGAATCAGAAGAAGAGCCCTGGAGGAGATGGAGCTCGCTACCCAGACCTGAAATGAGGCCAGTGTGTTCTTCTAGCTAGGTTTTTCATCACTGTGACCAAAAGTCCCAAAAAAGAGCAATTAGAGGAGGAAAAGTTTATTTATGGGTCACAGTTTCAGAGACACCAGTCCGTAGATGGCTGATTCCATTGTTCTGGTCTCGAGGGGAAGAGACCATCATGGCAGAAGCTCATGTTGGGGGATACATGCTCAGGACCTGGCAACAGTTGGCAGGGGAAAGAGCTCTCTGCTCACCAGGAACAAAATATAAACCCCAAAGGCATTTCCCCACTGACCTTCCTCCTCCAGCCACACCCTCCCCATCTAAGGTCACCACCCAGGTAATCCATTCACGGGGATTGATGCGCTGATGAGGTGCATTAATTTTCTTGCATTTTGAGATTTTGGGGGACACCTCATATGGAATACATAACAGGTGTCCAGAGTGCACAGTGGTCGTCCTGGAAGGGAGTCAGGCCAGGTGACACTGTACCATAGACAGGGCCGGACTAGCTGAGGTCTCTCGAGGCAGGATGAAGGATTTGGCTGTACTTTAGCAGGCCTTAAAGAGTCTCTCTGAAGCCAACTCTTCTACTGAAAAATTTTCATCTTATATCCTCTAAATTTTCCGAGGCTTTCTGCCGCCATTTTTCAAGTCCAAACCCTTTAGCTTGCCGGCTAAGGCCCTCAGATTTGGTTTTTCTCTTCAGGGGTGTCTCCAATGACCTCTTGATGTGAGCCCTGTGTTGCAGCAGGAGGCACCAGTGTGGAGATCATTTCCCTGCCCCATGCCTTCGCCTGCCATGTGTTGCCTTTCTGTTGTAGCCTCTGCTGTGGTCCGTAAGAGGTACAGTCAGACACACGGCTCCTTAGCATTTCCTCAGACAGGGAAGGGTTCAGTCTGCTCAGTGGGACTGTTGTTTCCCCCAGTGAGCAGAAAACATTTTTTTTTTTTACCTTGGGTGGTGGTGGTGGGGCACTACATAGCTTCCGTATAATTTCCACATGCAATAAGAGCTGATTCGTGTTTGTTGATTATCTAAGTAGTCTCCCCTGAGAGCTCCCACTGAGGGAGATTCACCTGTCCCCCAGCGCTGTGCTCTCTCTGGTAGGCATGACCCTAATGCCTGGTGATTATCACATTTGGTGTCTCTAGGATAGACTCCATGGAAACTTCTGCCTGCATTAGGGATCTTTATGCAATACAAAGGGCACATGAGGTCACGAGGCTTCCTCTTCCCTAATGTTTTAAGGCAGTATTTTCCAAAAGATGTTTCTCACTAGTTCTGAGGGATATCCACAGAAATTATTGAAAAAGGGGGGTCCCCAGGTCATATGTGTTTGGGAATATCAAATTATATACAAATTCTATTCCTAGAAAACTTGTCAGAGCATCATTCGGCTGCTGGATACTTTGATTGTCCAAGAGAACTGTATTATCTGCTTATTTATTTATTCATTTGAAGAATATGCCATATGTGGCAATATGTGCTAATAGCAGTGTATTGGTAAAGGCTTAAAAAACAGCTTTCTAAATAAACCAACAAAAACCCTCCAAAACAAAACAAAACAAAAAAAGAACTGAACACATACCCCGCCTTGGAGTGTTTGCCAATTTCCATGGTGTAAATATTCTCCCATGGCTGAATGGCTGATTTCAAGTCAGCATGACATCCCTGAACTCAGAGTCTGAGAAGAAATGCTCACAGTCAGTGCACACCAGCCAGCTCCAGCTCTCTCCAGCACACCACTGGGTGTCAGCCAGCAAGAGAAATAGTGAACAAAACAGCTGTGTTCCCTACCCAGGTAGATCTTATAGTGGAGTGCAGGGAACATGGCAGGTAGTCATGTGAACCCTCAAAGGAGAGCTGTTTGAGCTGAGTAGAAGTTTTTAGAGGGAACCTCTCAGGAAAGAAGGGAGAGGTAAAGCATTCCAAGTAAGAAGAACAGCTCATGCAATATTTGGGGCCTGGAAAGAATATAGTTGTTTAAAGGAGTAACAAGTCCAGTATCTGGAGTGGGGTGAATATGGAGAGAAAGGTAAAGGATTTAGTAGGAAAGGTGGGCAGGATGTATGTGCATGGTCTTCAATCTCCTAGGAGGGAGTCTAAATTTTTTAAGTGCAAAATAAAGCAACTGAATGTTATTTTTGTTTTGTTTTAGAAACAAGTGAAATAGCCTTAGCAATTTATGAGCTCTCTCTGACTGCCACGTGGGGAATGGCCTGGAGCATCTCCTGTAATTATTTGACCATGAATCCCTGCTTTCTCCAGAGATTTTTCCTCTGGAGCCACTCACAATACATTTGGGGAAATTTTATACTCGAAGTTGTAAAGATGAATGTAACTTGTGTTAATCTGTTTTTTATTACCATAATGAAATGCCTGAGGCAGGCTAACTTTAGAAAGAAAAGAGGTTTATTTGGCTTGCAGTTTGAAGGTTGAAAATACAAACAGCACAGCACAGGCCCCGGCAAGATCCTTTCCCTGTGACTGCTTTATCTTATGGAAGATGGCAATGGCAGAAGTATGCGTGAGAGGGAAAGATATAACCCAGAAAAGAAATCCAGAGAGAGAGAAATGGCTGTCCAAAGATCCCTTCTGAAAGCACAGCCCCATTTCTGAGGCCTTCCCACTAGACCCCACCTCTTACAAAGTCCCCACCACCTCCCAATACTACCACCCTGAGTGTTAAGCTTAAACCAAACCCAAACTAAACTTAAACCAAACCCAAACTATGGCATTAGTTAACCATATGATTTCTCAACCTCTCATGCAGCAAGAAACACAAACTTAAGGGTGATTAATAGAACTTTCTTCTTTGCTGCTCTCTACCCAATCATCCAGGGCTTCCCCAGTAGACTCAACAACACGGTCACTGTTCATACAAAATTAGGAAGTGAAAACAGCTAACAAAAAAACCTGAGTGGCATTGTAAAAGCCAGACAAGATGATTCTGGCTGATGAAGCTTATGCCCAAAGCCTGGCTATTTTCAAAAAAGAAGCAAAGCCGATTCTGGAGCAATACTGTCCAAGAGAACTTACTGTGATGATGGAAAGTTCTGTAGCTGTGAGGACCATAGTCACTATCCATATGCCCATTATTCATTTGAGGGATGGTCATGGGACAGAGGCACTGAATTTTAAATTTTATGTATTTTAAATTCATTTAAATTAAAAAATCACTTTATAGCTTTGGCTACCATCATGGATGTCAAGGTACTAAGAATATTAATGGAAAAATTAAAAAGTGGGGACTTCCCTCTTTTTTATGACTAAATGAAACCTCTGCTCCAAAATAAACTTAATCCCCATAGAAGCAAAGTAATACACTGCAGGATTTCAAAGGTCACTCTGCAATTTAGTCTTCTGCCTATCTTCTTTCCCTGTTCAAAGCCAGATATACATAAGAGAGTTTGTTAATGCCTCTAAATAATACATTAGTATTATTTATTACTTGTGCTTTGGCCCTCTTTTTCTCCTAAAAGGATCACCACATTTTGGACATGAGGGGCCTCCTCTTTGATGGAAGAAAAATGTTAGGTGGTCAGAGAAAACAAAAGAGTTTTGTGGCTTTGTACCTAGATTTGTTCTGTCAACGTGTAACGCCACCAACAGCCATTATAACACGACACTCCTATATATATATATTAATGACAACACTAAGGGTTCCTTTAAATTTGCTTTAAGTTCCCCAACCCCTTTTAAATTACATCATACCCAGTCGATGGATGGGGAGAATGACCAAGAATATATGGTCCATTAGAAAGTCCCTACTGGCTGTCCATTACAAGCCATTTCTCAAAGCATTCTGTTATTATGCAAGATAAATCTTTCTTATTGATTTTCACTTCTGAACTCCCCAGTCGAGAAGAACCAAAGCTTGTAAGTGGTGTAAGACAAGGGGAGGCCATTTGCTGAATTCAAATGAAACTCCTTCGTCCTTTGTCCACATAGACTTGCTTTCCCTCCCTCTTCTCTGTTCAACACATTTTCCCAGAGAGCTTACCATGGGCCTGGTTCTAATGGCAGGCCAAGGGATGGAGCAGTCAAGACAGGTCTCCACCCTCATGCCGCTGTGAAATGCTACGAGCACCCTGGGGCAGCAGGCAAAGGTCTATAAAGAGAAGTTTGTGAAACAGATAAAATATTTGAATAAAGAAAGAGAAAGTTAAGAGACGGGCCTCTAAAGCCAACACACTGAACTCAGATTTCATTCCCCTGTTAAAGGAAAAGGAAAATATTTCCAGAATCCTCTTTGAGGCCCATAGAAATAATTATCTGAAAATTATTGAAAGGGTTTAGAAGGGGCTGGCTCAGTGGTAGAGCTCTTGCCTGACATGTGCATGGCCCTGGTTTGATCTGCAGCATCCCCCCCCCAAAAAAAAAGAAAAAAAAAGAAAAAGGGATTTATTGGAAATGAAGGCAAGGTGAGAACAGTGGCCCTTCTCAACACAGAGGTTCATTTTGTCAACCCGGACAAGAAAAACATGAAGAGAATCAGAACTGTTCTGTGCCCTCTCATTACAATCAGAGCAACTGATGCTTGCTTTTGTTACGTTTGATTCCTTGTCATTCAAAGAAGATTTCTTGCATCTCTTCTTGCTCTGCACCTGGCAGAAGGATCCAAGGAGGTGGGTGGCCTGGATAGAACACAGGGGGCATCAGTCCAGGGACCATGTAGAGGGCTTTGGCATGTGGTCTCAACTCTGAAGGCCTTACCATTCTCATTTTGTAAAAGGGTCCTTTTGATTCTACTAAGTCCATGCTTTGTTAGGTGACGCTGAAAGAATCCTGCTAAGTTCTCCTTGCTCTCTGATCTTCAGGTGAGCTTTACTCACTTGGCGCCTGATTCAAGGTAGTAATTAACCTGAGCCAATCAGTACCTCGGGATTGGGTGTCTGAAGCTTCCATCTGTGCTGATCGGTCATGCTCAGCATGCTTATAAATACTCGGTCATATGTAAAAATCACTCTTCAACTTACTATTTTTTTTAAAATCTATTCCTTATTTCGAGTCTTTCCATAATAGCTTTTTTTTTTCAGGGTAATATATGTATCCTAAAATTTGCCATTTTAGTTATATCTCTAAATTTTTTATTACGGCAAGAACCCTTAACAGGAGTCGCACACTCTAAAAGTTTTAAACAAGTGATACCATATTGTACACTGTACTTCAAAGCTGAATCTCAGAGCTCTAGAATTTACCCATCTTGCAGAAGTGAAACTCCATGCCATGGATTGGCAATTCCTGTTTCCTGATCTTCCTTCTCCTTGGTAGCCACCGTGTACCCTTTAATTCTACCAATGTGACTGTTTTAAATAACTTGGTTGACTGGATCATGCAGTGTCTCTCGTTCTGTAACTGGATTATTTCATTTAGCCTGGATAAATTCCATGATATGTATCTACCATATATCTTTTTTCTCTGTTCATATTTTTTTCTGTTCATTTTCATATCTTGGCCACTGTAGAGAGTGCTGTGCCGAGGACTCAGGCCTGGACCGTGAATTCAGAAACTGGACAAGGAGTGACAGAGGGTGAAGAAAAGACAGACACACATAGAGAGAAAAAGGTAGGGCCAGATAGGTAGCCAAGTTCTGGTGATGCTTAACTGATACCAGAGCTGGCTCAGCACATTTATTATATAGGTTGCATCAAAAGGATATTTGTGAAAAAGTCTCAGAAAAGCAGGCGCTCTGAAAGACACAGGACTGGTGAGATATTAAGGTCATCTTGTTTTTGCTCAAATTCTCTGTTTCTGGCCATTGGTGTCTGAACTCAAGACCTTGACTGATAACTCTGACTTTGCCCAGAGTATTCTCAGGCCAGCATCACTGTAGCAACTGGGCAACCTCAACCTGTACTTTCGCACAGGCAGGCCCTAGCACAAATGTAACCACGAGAGAGTCAGAGGCCATGATTTGATTCACCGCTCTCCACAATGCTGCAGCAAAGGGGGAGGGTTGACATCTCAAGATCTTGATTTTATTTCCTGTGGATATATGCCTAACAGTGGGACAGATGGGTCATATAACCACATTCCTATTTGTAACTGTTGGAAGAGCTGCCATGCTGTTCTCCATAACTCCTGTACCATTTTGCATTCCCACCAAGAGTATACACATCCTGGGCAAGATGTGGAGGAAATGGGACCAATTCTACCATTTTCAGGGTACAATTCAGTGGGATTTATGACATTCACAATGCTATTCATTTGGCTTTCTTAGTTTCACATCTTTTCATCACTCCAAACAGAAACTCTCCATTAAGCAATATTCACTCTTACCCCAAACTCAAACCCTGTTAATCTCTAATCTACTTTTTTGTCTTTATGAGTTTGCCCATTCTAGATATTCCATATGAGTGGATTTATATAGTATTTTTTATTTTATGTCTGACATATTTCACTTAGTCTAATGCCTTCGAAGTTATCCTTAGAGTAGTGTGTATCATACCTTCATTTATTTTAGGTGACAATTTTATTTGATAAAACACATTTTGCAAAATACTGCAAATTAATGTGAGATAGAATGCCTGAGCCAGACTCTCTGCTGGTATTTAGTGAATACAGATGACCACCAGGCTCCTATTTCAACAAAATTTTGCTCACCACTTATTGGAATGAACTCACTTTTGGATAAAATTATTGGTTATAACAGTATTCACCAGTGTGGAGATCTAATCAGTTCAACAATTTTTTGAACTATGACTGTCATGATTATGTTTTATATCAAAGCCAGAGCTGTGGCCATAGCAAAACTATGATAACAGTTGGTCCCTCAAATCTTGACAAATTAAGACCAGAGGAGAGGTATGCGAGAATATGGTATAAAACTTGTCATTGTTGTTGAGTTTTTACTTCCCTAACTAGTATGAGATTCCATGGTCGTCTTTCCTTTTTATGTAAGTCATTATGATGCCATTATGAGATCATTTCTCACCGAGGGGTGCTGACCTTTACTATTATTTGAAATATAGTTGTGCGTTTCACCTGTAGCTTAGTAATGATATTAAGTCTGAATCTTCTTGCAAAAGCAATTTATTCATTCAGAACTACACCTTTAAGTCTGATTAATATTCCACTGTAATGTTCACCATGTCTTCTTGTTGAGCCATTCATCCACTGATGGACACTTGAGTTGGCTTCACCTTTGGGCTGTTGTGAATTGTATTTCTGTGACCATTGATGCATTTTGATTTGTTTGGGTTCCTGTTTTTAAGTCTCTGTGGTACATACCTAAGAATAAAACAGTTGGGTCACATGATGGTTCTGTTTGGAACTTTTCAAGGAAATCTTGAACCGTTCCCCAGAGCAGCTGCACCACCTCATATTGCAACCAGCAATGACAAGATGGTTTCAGGGACTCCACTCGTCATCATCACGTGTTTCCACTCTGTATTGTGGATGCTGTAATAGGTGTGAAGTGGAAATGCATGCAGTTTTGATTTGTGGTCCTATAATGACTGACAGTGCAGAGCATCTTTTTAAGTGGTCATTGACAATTTCTATGTTTCCTTTGAAGAAATGTCTACTCAAGTCCTCTGCCCACTTTTGAATCAGATTATTTTTTTGTTATTGAGTTGTATGAACTCTTTATATATTTTGGATCTTAAGCCCTTATCAGATATATGACTTACAAATATTTTCTCCCAATTTGTAGGTTAGCTTTACTTTTTCTTGATAATGACCTTTGATGTACAAAAGTTTTTAAAAATTATTTTGATAAAAATCTAATTTATCAATTTTTTTCTTTTGCCTTCAGGGCTTTGGGGGACAAATGTAATAATCCATAGACAAATACAAGGTTATTAATATTTAACCCTACATTTCTTCCTTTTTGATGTTATATAGGGGTTCAACTGCACTCTTTTATGTGTAGAAATGCATTTGTCCTAGTACCACATGTTGAAGAGATGAAACTTCATCCATTGAATAGATTTGGCTCCCTTGTTTCAAATAAAATTGGATGTACTTCCAGACTCTTGATTTTATTCCACGTGATTGTACATGTATCCTTCTGCCAATACTACACTATTTTGATTACTGTTTGATTACTGTAGCTTTGTGTTATTGATCTCTTTTAATCACAGTAAATGTGCCTACTGCAATTTTTTACTTCCAATCTCACTGTTTTATTTAATCTATGAGTTAAGAACACCAGTCAATCAAGTTGATTGTACTGCATATTACTAGAGTTCTGGAGTCTCTATTAAGGAACAAATTGGTTTTGGTACACTGGCCTTATGACACATGGCCTAGGACAGTCCCTCTCTCCCAGGTTCTATCAACACAACCTCAGATAATATATTAGGTAGAAATCAGAGGTGTTCAGGTTGAAGGGCAAGGAAGTCAAGGCCCAGTGACCGGGCTCCTCAATAGCCACATGCTGTAAACACTCTTAGGACAAATGTGATGCCAAATGAAAATCCATAACATCAATTTATTTTCAGTCAAAGTTTCTATTATAATTTTTATGGTGATAATTTTATAAAATTCACCCTCCAGATAGACTAAGCATTATACTAACTTTTAAAAACCTCCCTTGTTATTGGGTGTTTTTAAAAATTTTATGTATTTATTTTGTTATTGCTTGCTTCAGAAAAAAAAAAGATGATTACATACTATTATGGTTGGGAACAGGGTGGCCCCAGGATAGCTCATGGGGCAAAGCAGGGATGTTCAAAGGTGAAATTGATCAGATTATGAGAGCTGTCACCTATGCAGTGAATTAATCCCCTTGATGGGTTAATCATTTGGATTACTGGGTGGTAACTGTTGACAAGTGGGGTTGGCTAGAGAAAGTGGGTCACTGGGTGCATTTTGGCCACAGGAACACAAAGCTGACTAATCATATTTATAAATAATTATAATCCATGATTAACATTTCCTGCAGCATTTCCTTCTATTGAAATCTTTTACTACATCTTCTTAAGAGAGCATTTCATACTGGACTCTGCAGACAGTCTGCACTTAGGAATCACCTTGAACATCATGCATTAAAGAAGAATACAAGCCACCTAACATGCAGCCTTGGCTACTACCGAGTTCCACCTTACTGAGAAGGAAGTGCATTTAAAGTATCATTGGATGATACTTTTGTACAAGATGACAAATCAAACTAGTGGTTTGTACTATTCTGCACCAGGATCCAAATTTACAGTTGTTTCAAATAATGTCATGGAATGGTCCATAAATTCACTAAGGTGACCCAGGAGTGTTGATCTGAATTTACTTTAGCCTCACTTATTGTCACTTAACAGAGTAAATGAGAACTGATGGCTCTTCAAACAGGGATAGTAAATTAGAGTTATAGTGAACACAAATGCCTCATTATGTCGAGTCAAGGTCTATTTCCCTTTTATAGAGCTAACGGGTGGAAAGCATTGTTTTTAATTTACGAATGAAATGCACAGGAATCTGAGCTCTCCTATTTACATAAAACTGATAGACAATTAATCTTCAGTCAAGTACCCAGAGCAGGTTTAGAAAATGCAAAGTACAACTAAAATTTTTAAAAAAAACATCCTGAAATATCCAATGTCCTAAACACTAAAAAATGACTTTTATAAATCTTTTATTATCTCCCATGTAAACATGGAAAAACAGTTTAATGAGATGATGAGACATTTATGCACTTGGGTTAGATGAATTAATAAATCAATTTGGGTTAAACACTGGGAAAAAAAACATTTAAATGTTTGGAGTATCAAAAGGTTCCTTTTAGAGAGTTTCTAAACTTAAGTTTAAATTTTCTTGAAATCCGTGCAGTCAGGTCAACATACTTTAGAAAGGGTTGGTCCACAAGAGTGAGGCATGAGAGAACTTTTTCTGGATGATGGAATTGCTCACTGTCTTGATTGTTGGACAGATGTCTACATTTACAAAACACAGAATTTCACATTTAAGATTTGGGTGTGTCACTGTATGTCTTTGTGACTCTGTCTATTATTCTCTTTGATCTCTCTCTCTCTCTCTCTCTCTCTCTCTCTCTCTCTCTCTCATGAAAGCTCATCTCTTTCTCAGAAACAAAGATACATTTCTGAAAAATACCCATGGAGCCAGCCATCCCTATATCTAGATTCATCTTCCCAGAATGTGGGGACACACATCAATACACTTCTCTATACATACATCACGTTCCAATGGTGTCTTTGTTACTTAAAATCAAAAGAATCCTCATGGAGATTTCTACTTGAAAACTTCCTGGTTTGGGTAGAGACCACTGTCCTTGTCTGTGAGTGTAAGTGGGACCTATTTGTTCCAGTAGCCAGGCAGGACTGAGCTTGCTGACTTCACTCAGCCATTGAATTTTGAGAGAAAGGGATGGTCCAGATGAGTCTGAGGGTGTGGGATAGAACCTCGTGAGCTTGAGGTGGCATGGGGCACTATTGTTCTTGGTAAATCCTGTCTGTGAGAGAATTGATGTGACACTGTTGTCACCCATAAGGACCCCATTTACAGAGTCTGTTTCCTTCAGCCAGTGGGGACTGCTCATCCCATTCTTGATTTTAGAATGGTTTTAAGGCTCTCTCCTCCTGCCGTTCTAGCAAAAGGCTGACCTTAGCGCTACCAGTGGTATAGATAGGACTGTCCTCTGATGTCATAGCTGTAAGTGACTTTTGCAAGAAAAAAAAGAAAAGCTTGCTCGGGCCCATGTTACCACTTCTCATTTTCTTTTAAAAGGATTGCTCTTACCTTAGGGGCAAGAAAGACAACAAAGACCTGTAATCTCTTTACAGATAAAGCACAAGGCAGCAATTCAGTCTTGCCCAGTTTTACCTATTAGCTGCTGCTTTTGTATGTAGGCTGGGTGCCTGTGAGGACAAGAGAAGGGATCAGAGGTGTCCTTGGTATCATGTCTCTAATACTGACAAGACCGACACAGAGGCAAGGTTTTGCTTCACTGAATTTGAATAGATAGTTCTTGATTTCTACCCAGAGGAAGCAAACCAAATGCTAGCAAGTGCCGACTGCAGAGGAACAGTCTGGATGCTTCTTGCCCATCAACATGACAGCAGTGATCCCAAAGTGTGGGGTTTGCAGGCTGTAGAGAACCCTGAGGGCTGGAAATGTTTCCATTTTTGTCCAGAGGGGGCATCAGATATAGTTTGTTAATGTAGGATGTCAGAGAAATTAACTAATGAACCTGAAGGTCATGCATAGCCTAGCATAGAGTTTAACAGATACCTTCTGTATCCACACCTGTTAACGATACATTTAAAATCTTAATATGAGAGACAGTTTTCTTTGGCCTCATCTAATATCTCTTTTCTTTCTCTTCTCCCATTTTGAGGTGCCCTTTCTCAGATCAAGAGCTTCAAGGATTTCTTGCTGGTATATGGCAAAGTCCATCAGGACCACTTGGGACAGGTTGGGGCAGTAGAGGACCAGGGCTTAGCTAAAACAAAACGGGGAATGATCCAGGATAAAGGCTGGTCTCAACAGCTAAAGAAGAAGGTGTGATCGAAACAACGGTTGTGAGTTTATAGAATAGGGGAGCTATTAGGATAGAGAAGAAATGGAGATGAATCCCAAAATCAAAGCCTTAGAGAAAGAAGGTCAGATCAAACAGCAGGTAGGAAATCAGAGAGAAAAGGTAGCACTTCTAAGAACCTTCCTTGTATTGGAAGTTAGAAAACCCATGTTCACATCTCACTGCTTCTACTTAAAATTAAGTAATTGTAGGTAAATTAATTTCCTTGTCCGGGAAGCATGGATTATATGCCTATCACTGTTTTTAAGGATTAAATAACATATATAAGATTATTTTTTAGAACGTCTGGCACAGAGTAAATACATTTGGGATGATGATAATCACAATGATGCTTGAATATATGAATCTGTAGGTGGTTAAAAATTAATCATGGAGGGCATAGTGGCTTGCTGGGGGATAAATCAGCTTTAAGGGTGTCTGCTCTTTGTGTTCTCTAGCTTTGAAAGGGGTAGACTTTATAGAAAAACCCTGGAAATTCCGTCTGAGCTATTCTTTCCCATCCTGTAACTCGTAGAAGCCCTTGGCTTCTTCAAAGTGCCCCCCATTCTGTTGGCCCTCTGCATCTTGAGCCCCTGGAGTGTCTCATGTATTTTATCCCCAGCAAAATGATCACTGGCTCAGTACAGATATGCTGAGGGATAAGGGTAGGGATAGCATTATCCTGTTTAATTTGTGAACTCAAATAAGCCTTCATTCTTTCTAATGATGCTTTGCTTTGTTTTTAGAGGACGTGCGTTGGTCTGGATACCCTCCTTATTTTGACTGTCAGTGAGATAAAGTGACAAGTTCCAGATAGTATGGGGAAATATTTTAGTGAGAGAGGTTAAAGTCGTAGCCCACATATTTACAGCCAACCGAGCTTTTGCAACTTTCCCTTCTAAATGTTCTGGGCAAACAGCTGAACATGTTTTTATGACAACCTCCCTCCCAAATTATTATGAAGTCAGAGACATCTGTGCATCTTTAGACTCCGGCTGCCAAATCTCACAGCTAATTATAAGTTAATTTGTGATTGCAAAGCTAGACAGCCCCATGTGAGGCAAGACGAAAGGTGACTACCACACTATCTAATGTCACCCGGCACCTCTCTAAAACTCACAGTTTAACTGATTAATTGCAGATATGAACCATTCATCTTGATCACCGTATGAAGTTGTCTATGAAAAGATCCATAGATTTATGCTGCAAGAAGTAAGAAATAAGCACTTGGCATTTTAAGCTCCTGGACTTCAGCACCATGGAAAGAGGTGAGACCATTCTTTTGTGATTCTACTTTCCTTTTGTTTCAAAAATGTTTAATTTGTTTTAATTAGTTATACATGACAGTAGGATGCATTTATGCACATTGATATGTCATATATAGATGGGGTATAGTTTCTCATTTTTCTGAGTGTACATGTTGCAGAATCATGTTGGTCATGCAGTCACGTATATACAGAAAGCAATAATGTCTGTTTCCTTCCACTATCCTTCCTATCCCCACGTCCCCTCCCCTCCCCTCCTTTCACATCCCTCTACCTAATCTAAGGTAACTCTGTTCTTCTCCCATGCTCCCCCCTTATTGTGAATTAGCATTTGCATCTTAGAGGAAAACATTCAGCCTTTGGTTTGGGGGGATTGGCTTATTGTGCTTAGCATGATAGTCTCCAACTCCATCCATTTACTGGCAAATGCCATAATTTCATTCTTCTTTAAAGCAGAGTAATATTCTACTTATTATATAGTAAGAAAAATTTCACTATTGACACCAAAACAGGCTTGTAGACCAATGGTACAGAATAGAGGACACAGAGACAAACCCACATAAATACAGTTATCTCATACTAGACAAAGGTGCCAAAAACATTCACTGGAGAAATTATAGCTTATTCAACAAATGGAACTGGCAAAACTGGAAATATGTATGTAACAAAATGAAATTAAATCTCTCTCTCTCCTTTTCTTTTGCTTTCTTTCAAATGATTGCTCTACATATGACTTGGTTGTGCATACTCTGTGTACTGCAAGGTATTTGGTTATTGTGTAAAGTGACCTATTTGATCTTCTTATTTTCTCCTTTTGAAACTAGATCTTTCTATTGATAACACATTTATTCTATGCACTTTCAGAGACCCTTCTGAAGTGTAGTTAAATGTGTCTATCATGACAAAGGCAGTTGAATGTGTCCTTATTTTCCCCTTTAGAAAACCAGTTCCTTATATCAAGAACTGTCCCTTTTCTTAACTCAATGTATTTGTTATAGAACTCTGAAATTTTTTAGTCATCAACAGAAAAATCATCACCCAAGAAGTTGCAAAAGAAGATTCTAAATCTGCCTGGAGTATTTGACAATTTGTGTGAATATATTTTCGTGATTCTTTGCTGGGAAGGGATATTCTGACTTCAGATTTCTATAAGAATTGGTTCATAAATCCTCGTGATATTTATTAATAGATTGTATTAATATGGAGGACCTTGACGGTTATGGATTTCACATAGCCACTTTTACCACTTGCCGATGACCCGGAGAGTTGATGACAGGCTTTGATTTTAGATTTTGCTGAGGCAGAAATTGAGATTGAGCCCATGGGCTAGCTGAGGTGTGGGAACAAGTAATGTTGGGTAATTCTTGCTCACTGCACCCACATCTCAATATGCTTATATCATTCTCTCCTCCCTGACTGTATGGTAATTCCTCTGTCATGATTGAAATCTTTGTTTCTTTGTGAAAAAAAAATGAGCATAAATCAGAGAAGAATCTTCGATAAGTCTGAAAAGGTTAACAGACATGGTGAAGATATGCAGAAAGAATGCCAAAATGGAACTCCATTCCAGAGGAATTCAGAAACCTGTACTAACTCCCATTCACAAATGGATTTTCAGAGAGAAGGACATGCAGAATTGTAAGAATTTAACCCAGGGGTGGAAGGCATATTTCAATTCTGGTGCCAACTCTGTTTTGTGAGGCTCTCCATTTCCTGGGTTATGCCGTATGTTAGAATTACTTGTATTTTTTTTTCTTGCCTTCTCCCCTACCACGATGCAAAAGTAAATTACAAAATCAATGTGGACGCTATCGTCAGCAGTTCATCCAATATCCACATCTTTTGTTCCTGCTTCCTAACAGAACCACTTTTTTTTCTTTATCTTGTCTTTCCCTAAAGATCTGTATCCTTGGGCATCTGAATATGGATTCTGATTATTCTAGACCAACTCCTAGCATTCCTCCAGAAATCCATTCTTGGTCCAGAGCATCTACAGTAAAATGACCCCACCAAAGAAGGAGAAAGGCTTATGCCCCGTAATGAAGGAAGTTCTCTCTCGTGGCGATCCTTCTTCTCCCTCCTTACCTTCTCTCTTTCCCTAGCTCCCTTCAGTCCCCTCCTTGTTTGCATTTGATCTTATACTCTAGATATTAAGAGGGGAGCACATGGTCCCACTCCTCACTAGTAACCACCTTGTAACCCAGGGAGGAGCCTGCTTTGGGGTAACTCTCATGTTGAGTGTGTCAGAGACAAGAACAGAAAGAACTTTCTCTGTAATGATGTAAAAGAGCCACATAATGGATATCTCTCTCTCTCTCTCTCTCTCATATACAACCCCCCCAACAAAAAAAGAACAAATCAATCCTGCTCTTGCAAGATTTTAGTTATGTGAATAATTATATGACTTTTAAGCCTATATGAGCCTGGACAGTATATTTTGTTTCTATCTAACGTTAAGTTTCCCAATGATACTTGCTAAAGGTAGGAACTTTATCATTTTCGTATACACCACAGTGCTGTGTTTGCAAAAGTAGGTGCATCTAAGATCTCTAAAAACCTTCATAAATACATCAAATTATTTATGGAGAAACTTGATGCTTCTTTCACCAAGCCTTTGAAAAAGTCCCCCTTCATACTGACATACCTGATACTAATGTTTTTTTGAGGGGCGTACTGGGGATTGAACTCAGGGGCTCTTGACCACTGAGCCATATCCCAAATCCATTTTTGTATTTTCTTTAGAGACAGGGTCTCATTGAGCACCTCATCATTGCGGAGGCTGGCTTTGAACTCGAGATCCTCTCGTCTCAGCCTCCTGAGCCTCACTGGGAGTACAGGTGTGCACCCCCAGGCCCAGCACCTTATGATAATCTTCTTGGCTAATTTTCCCAAAGAATCTAGCACATTTTGTGTTGCGTTAGGTTTGAATTGGTTTAAAGCAAGCACCATGAGGATAAGAAACTTAGCCGAAATTTAGTGGCAGATGTGAAAAAAAAAATTTTTAATCCGATAATTCTGTGTGATGACACACGGAGGTGTTGATTTTCATTGTGGTTTTGCCCACACAATACCCAAGAAGTCTATAAGTCTGTGAAGTTCAATTACAGAAATGATCAATTCTCCAGAAAAAAAAGGAGTAAAACCACGTATTTGACTGGATTGACCAGCCATTTCTATTGAAATAGCACATTTACAATTTCCCTGGGCATGAAATTGGCTGGCTAGTGTTTTTTTTTTTTCCTGATGAAAAAGAAAAGATTTTACAAAATTGAATCAATCAACTCTCCTTGTATTTTGAAGATGCAGCCTCATGCAGCATTTGAACTCCAGTGCTCTGCTTTTAAGCATGGTAAAACTAAAAGCTTTTGAAGTCCAGGAGGAGAACAGAAAGGGAATATATCTGAAGATGGAATGCATGAAACTTTTTCAGAACTAATGAAAAAAAGATAGGGGTGTGTGTGTGTGTGTGTGTGTGTGTGTGTGTGTGTGTGTGTACCCATGTACAGGGGATGGAACCCAGGGCTTCACACATACTAGGCAAGTGCTCTAACCCTGAGCCACACACCCAGCCTCAAAACACAGCTTCTTACACATTCAAGATCTTATTACCGAGATCTGTTCATGCAGATCCTTGAAAGATGCAGATGATCTGTTCATGCAGATCATCTTGAAAGAACTATTTCAAGACCAAGACCAGACTAGGAAAGCTTTTACCCAGAGGAGCCCATGAAAAAAAAAACTAATAAAAAGTATTCAAGGAATCCAGAAGTCAGAGGAGTAATTGTATATATCATATCTGCACCATGAGGTAAGAGTCAAAGTAGAAATAGAAATCTTTTTTATTAGGAGGCAGAAAATCATGAGATTGGAATGTAGTATTCAGTAAAGGTGCTTTTAATAATATAAACATAAAAGAGGCCCATTCCTAGGGTGTTTGAAGGTGCTTCATCTTGGGTTGGATTTTCTTCCTATTCAAACTTGACCTTCCCTAAATTCTCTGGTCAAGTGTTTTCCCGTCTCTAATTCCCTTTTCTCCTCTACCATCTCTGATAAAGAGGCATTTCTCTTCCATTCCATATAGGCACTCATCTATCTGTACATTTCATTTTTTTGTAAGGGTCATGAACCATAAGCTTTCATAAACCAGGTAAATAAACAAAATGGCGGTGATGGGCAGGAGGGATTTGTGGGGACCATGAGGAAATGGAAGTGTATGCCCTACTCAAATTTGAATAAGTCCATGCTGGTATATGTGCATATCTACAGGCTACATTGGGCTCAGGGATCAGCCTTTGTGTCTTTTGCTTCTTAGGTTTGAATGTTACTCTTTCTCTCCTTCCTACGTCTGCCCATGAAACTCTTCCATAATAGAATCTTTCTGTAATCACTGAATGACATTTCCCCTTCATGGCCATATCTGGTCTCACTGTTCTTACTTTTATGGTATCTTTCTTTTTATTCACTGTATCATTAAATTTAATTTTAAAATATTTGAGACATGCAGAGAAGTACTAAAATCCATACAACTCTCTCCCTCTGCCTACTGTAGACACAGTGGATACTAATGTTTTTTTTCCAACTTTGATTCCTGTAAGAGTTTCCTCTGAGAAATGAACTTGAAGTTCAATCCCTATTTTTCTCTTTCCCTTCTTAGAATTCATTACTAATTTGAAGCTCATGTACAGCATTCCAATTTTATGAAAAATATTTGAATTTTTGTAATGTAGTCATTAACAACATATGATGAAGTTCGATTCTTTTATCATCTAGATAACACATTTATTCTCATTGAATGTATGCTACTGAGACTTTCACGACTATGTTTCTTTTGTATTTATAATTTCTATATCCAGAGCTTTGGTGAATTTCTTTTCATATTACCACCTGGTTTTGTATGTAAGACATTCACATGGCTCTTGAGTTGGAGGGTTTATAATTTTTAAATTCTCCTGGTTATCAACTATGTATAAAAATACCCAGTTGTTACATCTTTAGCAACAATTTATATTAACTGACTTTTACAATTTAACAATGTTATTGGATATGAAATGCTATCTCAGTATTTTAATTTATATTTCTCATTAATAGGTAAATTGGGCAAGTGTTCCTATTTATATTAGCCATTCAAAGTTCCTTTTTCATGAATTGTATATTAATAGTCAATTTCTTCCCTGTTGTGTGTGTGTGTGTGTGTTCTGATTCGTCAACCCTTGTATACCTTAACTCTGCTAGCATCATTTGTCTTAGGAACCTCACTTTATTTTTATAATTCACTTTCCTCTTATATAAAATTGGAACAGTAATAGTACCTACATGTTGTGAGGATGAGTGGGTTTTTATATGAAGGGCTTTTGGAATAGTGAATGGCACATACCAGGAATCACATACATTTTTTGCTACCATATTATTTTTTAATTATTATTACTAAATCTTAGTTGTCTCAATGTTAAAAGTAATTTCCCTAGTCAATGGTTTGTGATTTAACCATATTTCATTGTAACTTTTTCATACACAAAATTTCTATTTTCATGAAGGCAAATATCCTTTAGGGTTTGTACTTTTTGTGCCTCGGTAAGAAAGTGTCCTATTCTGTTTTAGTCATCTTTTTTTTTCTGCTATGACTAAAAAATCTGACCAGAACTAAAAGATCTGACCAGAAAGGAGGAAAAGTCTATTTGGGGGCTCATGGTTTCAGAGGTCTTAGTTTATAGACAGCTGTCTCCATTCCTCGGGACTTCAGGTGAGGCAGGACATCATGGCGGAAGAGTGTGGTGAGGGAAGCAGCTCACATGGTGATCAGGAAGCAGAGAGAGACTTCACTTGCTAAATACAAAATATTTACTTCAAAGGCACACCCCCGATGCCCACCTCTTTCCACCACACCCCACCCACCCTCAGTTACCACTCAGTTAATTCCATCAGAGGATTAATCCACTGATTGGGTTGAGACTCTCATAACCTGATCATTTCTCCTGTAAAGATTCTTGCATTGTCTCACACATGAGTTTCAGGGGAGACACCTCACATCCAAACCATAACATCTCCCCAGGCACAGGTAACAACTGTTTCTCAAGTTCTCTGAGATTCAACATTTGTAGATTCCACCTGTGATTGAGATGATGTGGTGGTATCTCTCCTTGGCTGGTCTATTTGAGTGGACGTCCTATAGGTTCCTCTATGTGGTAGGGAGATGGGGAGAGGCTGAACCACTGGTGCAAAATGACCATAGAGAATCCTAATGCAGTGTATATTTTAAACAGCAGAAAGAGAGAATTTTAAATAGTCTCACAACAGAGAAATGATAGCTGTGCAAGGTGATGAAGGTACTAATTGCCTTGATTTGGTTATACAACATATACCTGTATTGCAGCATCACACGGTACCTCATACATATGTACAATTATTACGTGTCAACAAAATAATATGTTCTCTAGCCTGATATAAAATATTACCTTGAGTTTTCTTGTAACTTTCTTGCATTTGATCTTTCTTTCTAATTGCAATCTCTCTGGAAATGTGAACAGAGTGCTCTAATTGTATTGTTCTCCACCCAAGGAGCAAACACCCTGGACCTCATTTTTTGGGGGGGAGGTGGCTCTTCCTTCGACACTGATAAGCTCTGCCTGCCTCCTCTATCGCACCATGTTCTCATTTATATTTGGGATTACTCTAAATCTCTGTACTTTGTGCCATTAATCTGTCTGTTCTTATAACTTTTCAGTCCTTGATCTTTGCAATCTTGCAGCTTCAAGAAAACCCTCTCTTCTGTTGGTACTTTTGAAAGCTCCTCTGCTTTCTAAGTGACAATCCTTATGGATGCAGGTTCCATGAACCCACAAACCATTTACATTTTCTGTGTGCTCACAATCTTTGCCTGCCCCTCCGAAAAACTCAAATATCTGTTGAAACCAATTTTAATAAAGAACATGTCTATTGAAAATCTATAGTGTGTATGACTCTTTAAAATGGTACATAGCTTACTGGATGCCTGGGGAAGGTTTAAAAGAAAGAAATAACTTTATTTGGTATTAGAAATTAAATATCTCAAAATGACCATGTCATTTTTCTTGTTTAGGGCAAACTGAACCAATCTATTTCACAGTACTGCATTCCCATTTCTTTCTGGACAGAAAAGAATATATCACATTTTGTTTCACAGATTTGAGTCTGCCGTTGGATTGATTTGTTGCCATGGACTTTAAAATGCCATTAAGAAAGGAGTCAGAAATAGTGAATTAATTTGAAATCCTTTGTTGGTATGGATGAAGTAAGAAACGTACTTATAAAACCATTAATCACGCTTTTAAAATATACTTGAACGTGAATCAGAAGACAGATGTAATAATTGTATTTTCATTTTGCAATCCCCTTAAAGGTCTGGGCACTTTGGAAAGTCTTCTTTAAGTCTTGGTGAATTTTGCCAGATTTTTTCCCATTTCTTTTATTTTGATAAATATATCTTGTCATAGAGCCATCTGGGCCACCATGAAAAGTAGATTGTTACTTAAAATGTTAAGTCTGCACCTAGTTTAAATGGATACAAAAATTGAAAAATATTACAATAAAGCATGGAATCATACACTGGGTGAAATAGGACTCTTTTTTTTTGAGATTTTAGTGATCTTTTTTTAATGTATAGAAAAAATATTTATACTTTGAAAATCACAGCAGCATAATTATAGTTCAGGTTATTCTTTTTTTTAAATTAATTTTTATTGTAGGTTGTTCAAAACATTACATAGTTCTTGATATATCATATTTCACACTTTGATTCAAGTGGGATATGAGCTCCCATTTTTACCCCATATACAGATTGCAGAATCACATCAGTTGCACAACCATTGATTTACATATTGCCATTCTGGTGTCTGTTGTATTCTGCTGCCTTTCCTATCCTCTACTATCCCCCCTCCCCCCTCCCCTCCCCTCTTCTCTCTCTACCCCCTCTACTGTAATTCATTTCTCCCCCTTATATTTTTCCTCCTTTCCCCTCACTTCCTCTTGTATGTAATTTTGTGTACTCCTGAGGGTCTCCTTCCATTTACATGCAATTTCCCTTCTCTCTTCCTTTCCCTCCCACCTCTCATCCCTGTTTAATGTTAATCTTCTTCTCATGCTCTTCGTCCCTACTCTGTTCTTAGTTACTCTCCTTATATCAAAGAAGACATTTGGCATTTGTTTTTAAGGGATTGGCTAGCTTCACTTAGCATAATCTGCTCTAATGCCATCCATTTCCCTCCAAATTCTATGATTTTGTCATTTTTTAATGCAGAGTAATACTCCATTGTGTATAAATGCCACATTTTTTTTTATCCATTCGTCTATTGAAGGGCATCTAGGTTGGTTCCACAGTCTTGCTATTGTGAATTGTGCTGCTATGAACATGGATGTAGCAGTGTCCCTATAGTGTGCTCTTTTTAGGTCTTTAGGGAATAGACTGAGTAGGGGAATAGTTGGATCAAACGGTGATTCCATTCCGAGCTTTCCAAGAAATCTCCATACTGCTTTCCAAATTGGCTGCACCAATTTGCAGTCCCACCAGCAATGTACAAGAGTACCCTTTTCCCCACATCCTCGCCAGCACTTGTTGTTGTTTGACTTCCTAATGGCTGCCAATCTTACTGGAGTGAGATGGTATCTTAGGGTGGTTTTGATTTGCATTTCTCTGACTGCTAGAGATGGTGAGCATTTTTTCATGTACTTGTTGATTGATTGTATGTCCTCCTCTGAGAAATTTCTGTTCAGGTCCTTGGCCCATTTGTTGATTGGGTTATTTGTTATCTCATTGTCTAATTTTTTTAGTTCTTTGTATATTCTGGATATTAGGGCTCTGTCTGAAGTGTGAGGAGTAAAGATTTGTTCCCAGGACAGGCGTCTGATAGAAGAAAAAGTTGGCTATGATCTACATGCTGTGGGGTCGGGCTCCAAATTCCTCAATAGGACACCCATAGCACAACAGTTAATAACTATAATCAACAAATGGGACTTACTCAAACTAAAAAGTTTTTTCTCAGCAAAAGAAATAGGACTCTTAACATTGAAAAATGATCTCTGAAATCTCAGCCTCCTCTTAGTTATTCCAAACTTTCTACTAGAGTCCAAAGCCATCCTCAACATAAAAAAAGGCTTTAAGGTAACATTTGATTGGTATTTAACTAGAGTAAAAAACAAAGTGGGGAATCTGTGATATTTATCAATGCCGCAGAAGTACTATTCTTGATTTATTGCTTTAACATATGAGTAATTTTTCTGGCACGTTCGTGCTAGTTTAGTTACCTGAGAGTGAAGCTGGAATCCAGTTTACGACCAAGGGGTTCAAAGAACATTTTTAATTTGGGAATTCAACATTCAGCCTCTATTCTTAATTTCAGTATTTTAAAAGAGGAAACTTGCTGAGTATCATAGAATACTGAACAGAAACAAAGACTGAATATCTTACTAACTGGCATTCCTATTTAAATCTAAAACAAGGCTGATAGGGTCATGACTTATTATTAGCCAATACCATTTTGCAAGTTGGTGTTAATTCCGTAAGATAGATGTGGCATACATGGGGCAGCTATTCGGAGGGAGAGAACATTTATTAGTACTAGCAGATGATGTGGTCATATGATTCTTGGCTGAGGAAATTCCAGTAAAACTAATAAGAAAATTCAGGAAGGTCGCTACATTCTATACCAATACCATGAAAGAAGGAGTCATTTTCCTTCGTATTAGCATGAGCCAGTTAGAAATGGAAATGGGGAAAAAATTATTCCCAGTAGAAGAAAATTTGAGAGACCTAAAAATACATTTAACAGGAAAGGGTGGAAGCCTAGTTAAAAGCAAAGCATAAAATTTGAAGACTACCAAGTGAGACTTGAAATGAAAGAGGTACTCTGAAATCATCATGTCAATCCTTTTCAAATTAATGTGTGAATTTACCATAAATGTTTGCCAAATCACTGCTTGCATGGATGTGTCAAAACCTGGTAGAAAGTGGATTTCACAACACTAAAAGCTTACATCTTTCCAGTGGCAAGGCTGCAACTGCCATCTTTTATGTTGGCTTGTCAGAGACTGCAAAAAGCAACATCAGAACCAAAAGAGATTTAAATCTGCAGGAGTATTTTCCTAGCAAACAATCAGTTGCTTTTAATTGTAAGGTGAATACCTGTTGTGTGCTTTGGTTTTATCTAATAAAAAAGAAATCTTTAGTTTCTTCAGATAATTAGAATAGGAATAGCTTTAAATAACTAGATATAGATTAATTTTGTTTCCTAAGGTATTAATACATTCATAATATCTTGAATTTAACCTATACATTTTCCTCCTTGTATTCAATATTATATTTCTACTTAAAATGTGAGGTCCCAAAGCTGGAATTATGCCTCATAATTACCTAGTGAAAAATTTCCTCATGTCTTACCTGGTATCTGGAATTCTGTGCCTACACAGGAGATATGTAATAAATGCTTTTGGACTAAATGCATTTGATATAAGTATCTAGTGTAGAGGGAAGACACCAGTTCTTTTGTGGTTTTTATCTTAGATCCAGTTACTTCACTGAATTCTCATCATGGATCGATAGTTATTTCTAATAGCATCTATCTGAAATACTAAACCAAATATTCAGAGTTGTTGTGATCACTTGACTTGGGCTGGTTGAATCTCAACTCAAATCTGGGTTCAGATGCCAAGACTCGCAATGGTGCACTGAGCCAGGAGAGTAGAAGGAGGCTCATTGTCACATAAAGGGGCTCTTAGGAGAGCAAGACAGGTCCCTAGCAGTTCTGAAAATGGCTTGAGAGAGCAGAAAAGGGACACTGGCTTGGGGATGTGTGGTGGTCACGTGTCGGGGCTGGGTGAACTTTCCCTATAAGGTTAAAGATGCATCCTGCTTTCTTATGAGTTTGCCTAGATACAAAAGAAAAGATTTTTTTTTGGGGGGGGGAGAAAAGACTGTTTTTCTGTGTGTCCAAGTAAGGTGTGAAAGCTGAAGCAAGACACATAGGGCCTGAGTTGTCAATAAGCAAACAACCAAAACCGAGTCATACTCTTGATCACCAAAGCATTTTTTATACAGCGTGCAAAAGCAAAATTTCTACTTAGGCAACCAGCTATTCCTCGTGATAAGTTGTGAAACGCATAAACATTCTTTGCTCTTGGTATTCTAAGACATGGGACTAAAGCACTAACTGCTCATCTTAGTTGGGAAAACTTGTGGTTTCTAAGCAGATTCACCATCTAGCTGACAGCTAACTTTTTAACTTTGGAAAGCATTTCACACCTCTGAGCCTCTTTTATGTATTTATTCATTTATTTGTTTATTTTTGTCCTAGAAATGCTACTACCTCATGAAATAGTGGGCATTTACATAGATAATATGTGTAAGACACTTAGTTTCCAGCATGGTATGTGTCAAATGTTAAGTAAGTGGGATTTTATTATTAATTATACTAGTATTGTTAATATTGGTATTAATATTAGTTCTAATACTAATGATATTAACAATATTAATATCATTATTAGTATCAATAAAAATATTGATGTCATTAATATTAGTCCTTAATATTAGTATCAATACTACTATTAATATCACTGATAATAGTATTAATGCTAGTATTGATACCATTAATATTTATATTAATACTAGTATTAATATTATTAATATTGCTATTCAGAAATTATATAGATAATAAGACAAATATTAAGAAAATAGGATATGAATAAACAGAAGATTTTATCCCTTAAAAACATTGGGCCTCTCAAATTATATATACATATAATGCATTTCCAATCAGAATCTGAATCAGTTTGGGGAAGTCAAATACACTTATGTCAGAGGTGATATTTGAAAGTATCTGAGAAGTGTCAAAAATAGGGGAAATAATTAATGGAAAGTTTCATATAAATTATTAAAAATAGATATGCGTATGCATACATATAGAGAGATGATAGATATGTAAACTAGAAAGAGAGGGGATAAAGAATGGAAGTCATTGGGGGGAGGGAATTTAAAAAGTGGTGAGTTCATGAAAATAGAAGGGAGATCAATAGTAAAGGCAAGGGATTGGGGGAATAGGGAAAGACTGGGGAACAAAATCTACCAAATCATGCTACATCATATGCACAATTAAACCACCAAGAATCTTACTTCTCTGTGCGGTTATAATGCACCAATTAGAATAATGGTCATAGAAGGGAGCTCAGCAGAGTACTGCAAAAGCACGTTGCGGGAGGGAGGGAGAAGGGAAGGTACTGGGGATTGATCACATTAACTTATGTCCATATGCAAATATGGCATCATGAGTCCCACTATCATGCATAATGATAATGTACCAATAAAAAGTAAAATCTTCTGAACACTTAATATGTAGTCGGTATATTAAAAAATCTGGCACCAGTAACTCAACGTCGTTGAACGGACTAGCTGGGCTTTGAACCCAGATTTGAATGTAATTTTTCATATCATCTGCTTCCTTGGTAATCTGATGTATTTCATTTCATACATTTAAAAAGATTTAAGAGGAGAAGTGTTCTGAAGATTTTATCAGACCAAAGGGATATGCGGCACAGTGAAATGAAATTAAACGTTTAAAGAACCATCCAGAAGTACCACGTAGAAATTGATAAAGGAATTAGCAGGAATTAGCTGCAGGACAGATTACCTGAGGCTTTGTGTCCTACGACCTGAGCATTCATTGTGCCTGCTTCCGGGGGGCTGGCGGGCTCGGCATGGTTTAACCAGGTCTTTGTCTCAAGGTCCCTCACAAAGCTTGAGGTCTCATCTCAGTGCTTGTGGGCTGGACTCTGTTTCTCCTGGGCTTCTGACCTGAGCACAAGCCTTGCTGCTTCTCTAGCCATTGGCCTGTGGCCAACTTCAGCTCCCTGATAAGGCCACATGGACCTCATCAAAGGGCACTCTGCTCCTCAGAATATGCAACAGGGAAAGGACCACCAAGAGGGACTGCCTGCTGAATGTTTTTCTCAATAAGCCAGTCACTTAGCCCAGCCAATGCACAACCGGTGGAATTATACAAGAAACGATTATCAGAAGGTAGCCCTCAGTGGGAACCATTTTAGAGGCTGCCTACCCTTTTGAGCAAGCAAGATAGATTATTCAGTACAAAGGTTTGGGACACGAGGCTATGAAATTGAAATAATAGAAAGCTATAGTCCATGTCCTAGGTCATATGTAAAAACAAATCGTAGACAAAAGAAAATATCTAAATCTAAGGAGTAACACTCTTTAGATGTCAAGAAAATAATGTAAAAGAATGCTAAGTTTAGAACATGATGTCCTCCATTCCATTCATTTTCCTGCAAATAGAGAGGTCTCAACTGAATAACCTAATAATGCCTCTCATGGTTTTAAGAAAAAAAAAGAATAAACCAAACCCCAAGTCCATACAAGGAAACAAAGAGTAAAGATCAGAGCAGAAATAAATTAGAAACTAAATGGGTGCAATATAAAGAATCAATGAAAAAGGATTGATTCTTGGAAAAGATAAACAAAACTGACAAACCCTTAGTTAAACTATTCCAAAGGAAGAAAAGACCCAGATAAGTAAAATCATAGATAAAAGCAAAATCCACTGACATCTCAGATATCCAAAGGATTATTAAGAAGTTTTTTTTTTTAAACTATGTGCTAGTAAATTGGGAAATCTAGAAGACATGGAGAAACTTCTGTGCACCCATGATCTGCCAAATAGAAGCAAGAAGAAATAAAGAAACTTACATAGACCAATAGCAAAGCCACAAGATTGAGTTGGTAAGAAGTCTCTCTGCAAAGAAAAAGCTCAGGGTTCCATGATTTCACTGTCCCAGGCACCAAAATTTAGAGAAAATATCTATTAATCCATCTGCTGATGCCCAGGGTCATATGCTGCTTCATAAATGATGCCACCAGTGAGTGATAGCTTCTAGCCCCCAAGGGCAAGGCTCTGCACTCACCAGCTGCCCTTAAGGTATGTCATTTCTCTTACCTCTTTAGTCCCTGCTCTCAAGGCCAACGGTGTTTATCTCCAAGACAGCACATCTCCTGAAGTCCTCCAACTTGAGAGTGATGTCCTGTGAATGGGACACATGTGTGCCCTCCCCCAAATACACAAATTCAGACCACCTCTCTCTTTTTCCCATTTGAACCTTGGGGGTCAGGAAAACCCGGCATGCCCAGACATTTCCATTAGGAAGAGGGAAAGATAACACTTGTTATGTTCCCTGACTGTTTTATTCAGCTATTTCGCTGCTGTGTCTAAAGGATCTGACCAGAACGACTGTAAAAGAGGAAAATTTCATTTTCAGGCTCACAGTTTCAGAGGTCTTAGTCCAGAGAAGGCTGGGTCCATGCCTTGGGGCTCAAGATGAGGCAGAACAACATGGCAGAGAGGGTGACAGAGGGAAGCAGTTCACATCATAGTGATCAAGAAGCAGAGAGAGAGAGAGAGAGATTCTACTCTCCAGAGACAAATATACACCCCAAAGTCACGACCTAATTCCCACCTCCTCCAGCCACACCCACCACTTCAGTTACCACTCAGAGAATCCCTACGGATTGGGTTAAGACTCTCGCAACCCAGTCATTTCTCCTCTGCACCTTCTTGCATTGTCTCACATGTGAGCTTTTGGGGGACACTACGTCTAAACCATAACACTGACCCAAAGGACAAAATCATCTAAAAAATTTCTACCTGAATTACTCCTCTAGTGTAGAACAGTGTCATGTGAGACACAGATTAACCAACCTAGGGTGGGGGATGTGGATTAAGGAATTTCAGGGGCAGAGCTGACTTTGACCTCTGGTTTTGGCAGCTTCCAGGATCCTAAGGCTGCCTCTCTGGGAGCAAGACCTCTATGTTGTTAAGAGCTGGCCATGTGTGCATTTTCTATTTACAAGAAACAGAAAGGAAAAGCAGGTCAGGAATGCTCTGTTGAAATCTTTAGCATATCTGCCTCATTTACCAAAGGAGCTGAAATGCAGGCTGTCATTTTTCTCTGACACTGTGCACTGTTGTCCTTCTTCATCACAAAGACCTATGGGCAGCCAGGTGCCTGGTGCTGGGCAGGGCACTGCTCTCAAAAGCTCACAGTTTAGTTGAGCATAGTGGTACACACACCAGGAGTGCAGGCAGCTGGGGAGGCTGAGGCAGGAGGAACATGAGTTCAAAGCCAGCCTCAGCAACGCGTAAAATGTAAATTACCAGTAGATCAAATAACCAAATAAAAAGAATTTTAATGAAGAAAATCTCAGGTAGCTTTACAAAATAAAACTGAGTGTATCCTAGGAATACTTTTTAAATATATGCACTCTAAAAGTCATTTTTTAAGGTTGACCAGAATAGTCATTATCAATTTTAATATGAGATAGAAACAGTAGATACAAATATATGTAATTTTCTATTGTCTTTATCTGAAAGCAAAATGCCATATATATTGTCTTTATTTACTTTTTTGTTTGTTTATACTTACCTTTATTCAAAAGGACTTTGTATATTTGAATCTTTTGAGAACTTTAAAAATTTTGGTACATTAAGTATGTGTCAAATTTCTGTCAGTTGAGTGCTCAGAATGAATTTGTTAACTAGATCACATGTAATATGTTGACAGAGAGTATGACACATGTTTATTAATTATTCACAGTTACTTTTAATTTTAGTTATTTAAGTCCTTAGAATTTAGGGTTTTTAAAATAGATATATCATAACAGGAGGATTCCAGCTTTGTGGTAAAACATGAAAGATGACTTCAAGACATTTCTGATCATCAGGAATTCATCCCTCTGCATCTCCACAATTCTTGTTTTACTCCCAGCTATTAATAAGCACTAAAATGGCCTCTTTGTCCTAAGTATTCCCTCCCACTGCCTTTCCAATATAGCCTCAAAATTGAGTCCAGCATTTTCTTCATAAAATGCAAATCTTCTCATGCCACCCTCCTCCCTCTTAGTTTTAAATAACTCTCCAGCTGTTCCCAGCCCACCTTTTTTATGTAATCACCCTACGCTTTCACTATTCCCCTACAGGGAACAATTTTGGGCCCTTGAAAGCAATATTTTTTCCATGTATTTTTACAGGCTTTTCTTTGCCTGAGGGCTTTGTTTTCTTTCTTCAAGAATCTGCCTGCCTGACCAGCTTACCATCTGGGAAGTGTTTGTGGACACCACTTCCTCCCACCTCTCCCAAGAATGGTTAACACTCCCTCCTCTGTAGTTCCATTGAACATCAATATAGCACCTATCCTGGTATATTGTGTTTCTTTTATTGCCTGTTTCTCTGCTGAAATATGAATACTGTGAAAGTTGAGACCAGTTTTATTTTTGGAAACTCACCCATTCCCCTACACAAGTACAAAATTGCAATGAGTTCCTAGTTTCTTTGTGCTAATGCTTGATGTCTCCTCATTCTTCCCTCCACATCATAGAAAATGACAATCACATCACTTAGTTTCCCTATGCAGATACTGATGTATTCACAGAATACATAGTTCATGGGAGTAGTAAGCACAGTGTTTTAGTCAGCATTGCATTGCTGTGACAAAAAGACCTGAGAAGAACAATTAGAAGAGGAAAGGATTATTTGGCTCACAGTTTCAGAATTCTCTTTCAATAGATAGATGACTCTATAAAGATCTAGGCCTGAGATAAGGCAGAAAATTATGACAGGAAGGTGTGGTGGAGGAAATAATTCAGCAAGTAGGAAGCAGAGAGCTCTATTCACCAGGAACAAAATATTTCTCTAGCCACACCCTATCTGCCTGCAGTTACCACCCAATTAATCCCCATCTGAGGCTGAATGCATTGATTAGGTTAAGTGTCTCTTAACCCAATCATTTCACTTCTTTTTTTTTAAAAGAGAAAGTGAGAGAGAGAGAGAGAGAGAGAGAGAGTTTTAATATTTATTTTTTAGTTTTTGGTGGACACAACATCTTTGTTGGTATGTGGTGCTGAGTATCAAACCCGGGCCGCATGCATGCCAGGCAAGCGCACTACCGCTTGAGCCACATCCCCAGCCCTCATTTCACTTTTTAACATGCGTTATCTCACACATGAGATTTTGGGGGATATCTCATATCCAAACACATAGCATAAATAGTACAAGCTATTGTACCAATGCCTACTAATGACCTTGGGTAATTTCCTTTGCCTATCTTTTTTCTTGCATTTCTTCCACTCCAAGATGGAAAAGGCAATACTGTTTACTTCAAAGGGCTGTTGTGAAGATTACTCTATATCCACCCTCAAGCTAAACAAAGCTGAAAATTAGCTCAGGAGCTGCTGACAAAAGTACATTTAAATGTAGGTCCACTAGTCTTGATGGTTTCTAGTGATCATATTACATTCTGGATTTGCTTATTTTGTCATTCTGGTCAGATGATCATGGTATGCTGTTCCTTCTCCTCACCTTCAACACATCTCTCATTCCCACTTGCATTTGATAATTCTGCTTCTTTCATTACTAAGAAAAAGAGAAACAGTCAGAATTAGACTTTTCACACTGCCAATCATTAATCTCTGTGACATGCATGCTCCCTCTTCTCTTGCTCCTTCTACTAGGCCCTCATGCTGTATCACACCATGGCAGAGATACCAAGTGGTGTGAGCCCTCTCTTCCTTTCTCACCTAGCCACTAATCCCACCACAGGGCTCCACTCTCAAAAGTTTATCTCAGCCTAGTTACCTCCCAAAGGCCAGACCTTCAAATACCAAGAGCATATGAACTCTGGGGGACACCTTCAAAAAACAGCAGGTTTCAAATTAAGCAGATGCACTTTACGCAATTAGCTCTTGATTCCTAGTGGAAAGATTTTATTCATTTGCTTGTCAGAAACACATGTTTCTGATTTTCCCTCTGTTTCCTGGAATGATCCTCCTCAATTTCTTTGGGTGGTTCCTTCTTAACTCCCCAAAGACTTTGAGACTTTGACTGAACCCATGGATCCTCTTCTAATTGTATCAACTTTTATTTGGTGATATTGTTGAGATTCACACTTGTTAATGCCATTGCTAAGTTGATGGTTTTAAGCATGTGTCTGTACTGTGCGCCTCTTCTTTGAACTTCAGACTCACAAAGCTGTTAACCACCAAACTCTGTTTTATGTCTAGAGTATTTTCAAATCAACATGCTCAAAATACTTTTGTTTTTATTTCTAAAGCATATTTCTTTGATGTTCTTACATGTTTTAGATAGTGGCACTTCCATTTTTCCAGTTTCTCAGGAAAAAAAAATCCCTCCAGGCATCTTTAATATCTGTTCCAATCCCACACTACTTCAGATGCATCAACAAAATTCTTGTTGGCTCTACCTTCATTTGTATATCTCAAATTACTCCAATACTCATTACTCTCCCAGGCAACTGCCTGGGCATAAGCCATCATCATTTCTTGTCTTCATAATAGCCTCCAATTTATCTCTCAGTTTCTTTCATTACTTCTCCTGCAGCCTATTCTTGTTTGGCAGGGCAGTCAGAGTAATCATTTAAATATGCTATTCATATCATCCCCTTTCTCTCTTATCCTCCCATTGCCTACTCATCTTATAAAAAGTAAAAGCTGGAGTTCTCAGAGGGACACTGGCTCCATCTGTTATCCTGTTTCCTATATCCCTCTATGGCTGGCTTTCTTTGGTACTTCATTACTACTTCAATAATCCTTCCCCCCCCATTGAAATCCCTTACCCTCTTTCCACATTTATATTTCCCTCTAGCATTTGTCACAGTTATATTTTTAATTTACTCATTTATTTGCCCTCTCTTTCTACCAACTAGTATGTAAGCTCCATGAGATAAAGGAATTTTGTCTGTTTTGTTTACTATTAAATTCTTAGAACTGTAAAGAGGTCCAGAATATAGGAAGTCTCATTCAATATTCATGAGTAAATAAGTTAACTGGGAAACTGTTATTATTTGCCATTTAAATGCTAATTGTTTTCATGTGGCACACTGCACATGCTTAGGAATTGTATTACTGTATCACATGGAATGGTGACTTCTAAAATCTTAATATACATTTAACTCTACATATTTGCTAAAAATGTTTTTTGATAGTTCTGAAAACATTTTGAACATTGTAATGACTTGAAATGGAATCACTGCAGTCCTAGATAAAATGAGTGTGTAGTTTGCTGTTAATCTCTACTGTTATTTTACTAAATAATTAGAAGTTATTTGCTATTTAAAGTAGGTTTCTCATAACCATTAATTGTGGTTTTAGCTTTCTTCTTTAAAATGCAAGTGAATGGCAGAAATTTAACACTAATATCTAAGCTGTGCTGCCTTAGCACTTTGCTACCAACAGTTGCTAATGGGAACACAAGTACCCTTTTGCCACATGATTTCATTTTTTTTACTAAAGTCTTTTATATCCTTAAAAAAATTGTCTTTTCGGTAATGCATCATTTCCCATTCTTTCAGCAGCAATGTTGTTGTATTTCCTTGTTTCTGTCTTCTCTGCCTTTCATTACACTTTCATATTTTTCATTCCCTCTAGCTGGAATATGATCCTCCCCTAGTTTTCTTGCCTCATCTCAATCATTTCAAATAAATGTTATTATGGTCTCCTGAATCACAGTAATGAAAAGGAAGCTTCTTGCTTTCATAACCTCTTTGAGATATCACATCAGTCAACATTGCAATGTGAAGTGTCTCAATGTTAATATTCAATGTAAAGTTGATGTGACCTTGATTTTTCCATGATGATGTCCTGGAACCACAATATTCAGCCTCCAGATCTCTCATCTGATTTAGACATGCTGCTAGTTTCTTTATTCTATCCTGAAGCAAGCTGAGGGACTAATCTGACTTTCTTTACTCTATACATCTCTGTCTATAGATATCTCTGTGTAGTTTCTCTCTCTCTCTCTCTCTCTCTCTCTCTCTCTCTCTCTCTCTCTCTCTTCAGTTTTCAAGTTGAAAAACTAGTTATCTTTCCTCACTCAACACAGGGTTAATAGCTATGATACCTGATAACAAAAGAAAGATTAACCAGAGAAAAGCACTATAGATTTCCTTAAAATATTTCCTTGACATGCAAAACTTCAGAAATATTCAATGACCTAAAAAAACTATTCTTATTGGTAGTCACACAGAAGTGTGATTGGAGAACCAAAAAATAGCATATAATGGTAATAAATGTGAGGGTTACTTAGAGAGACCTGTTTGTTCAGATTCTTCTTGGTGTTTGTGATTTTTCTCCTTTCCAGGTTTAGGGTAAAACACTTGTTCAATGAGGTTTTTCAGGGGTGGAGTGAAGGAGATCATCAGAGATGAAGTGAACTCCTGTATTCCATGGCCAGTCTCAGGGAACAATAACTGTTGACAGTGTCTAAAGAATGAGGGAATGGGAGTGGCCTTCCTGTTTCTACTCTTTTCTGAGATACAAGGGGTCAGATTATGGGGTGGAGCTTCCAGCACATCCCTAATTAAGGGGGTGATGGAGTTTTTTCCATTTCATCCTCTACATTATCATTCTAAGCTAAACTCTAAAATTAATTTGGTTGTGAGAGTTTTACTGCTCATTAGTAAGTAAACAAACAAACAGGGCACCATAAGATGAACAAGTGGAAATAAGAAGACCACTCACATTCTTATAACTGAAAAATCAGACCTAGGTAATCTGGTCCCTTCATAAAATCAATATATAAGAGCAGTTGGAAATTATAGCTCAATAAATCACTACTAAAAGCAAAAGTCATGGAAGAAGGCACTTTAGATCAGCACTGTATGATAGAAATATAAGGACATCCACACATATAAATTGAGACTTCTTAGTAGCTATGGGTTTTAGTCAACTTGCCACGCTGTGGCCAAAAGACCTGACAAGAACAACTGAGAGAAGTAAAACGTTAGTTTTGTTTACAATTTCAGTGGTTCAGTCCATGGCCAGCTGACTCCATAGCTCTGGGACTGAGTGAGGCAGAACATCATGCAGGAAATACATTGCAGAGGAACACACCTCAGGACATGGCAATAAGAAGCAGAGAAAGGCACACCCTCCAGTTACCCACTTCCTCCAGATGTACTCTACCTACTTACAGTTACTACCCAGTTAATCCATATCAGTTTATTAATTCACTTATTAGGTTTATGATCTAACAGCATTTATGATCTAACATTTCACCTCTAAGTGTTCTTGGATTATCTCACACATGAACTTTTGGGGGACATCACATATCCAAATCATAATGTTATATATTTAAAGGCAACACTTATCTTAGTAATATATTTAACCTAGTGTATCCTAATGTTATCATTCCAACCTGAAATCAATGTAAAAAATACTTAATATGAGCCAGGAGTGGTGGCGCATCCTGTAATCTTCCAGTGGCTCTGGAGGGCTGAGAGAGGAGGATCACAAGTTCAAGGCCAGTTTCAGCCACTTAATGAGGCCCTAAGCAACTTAGTGAGACTCTGCCTTAAAATAAAAAATGGAAACAACTGGGGACGTGGCTCAGTGGTTAAGTTCCCCTGGGTTCAATTCCTGGTACCAAAACAACAACAAAAAAACTTAACATTTTGTATTGTTTTTCCACTAGTAAGTCTCTATTATAACACATTTAAATTCAATTTGCCCATTGTAAGTGCTCAATTGCCATAAGTAGCTGGTAGCTTCCATGTTGGACAAAAGCAGTCAAAATAAAGAAATAAATAAAGAAGCCTCTGATTGAAGAACACAATTGACATGACTAAAGACCTCATTCAATATAAGTCAAATCCAAATCTCCCTCTGAGAATTTTCTCAATGGGGCAAAAGGACTACTCTGGAAATATTCTGAGTCTAGGACTTTTTTATTTTCTAATTTTGCCTCAAAAGTTTTGAATCTATTAAATCCAGGAAGAAGAAAAATGAGAGAAAAGAAATTTGTCATCTCAGAGCTGCTTACTGTTTAAGTAACCTGAAGTTTAACCCTCTAGATCTCTATTTCCAAATCCATGAAGTCAGATTCATAGAACTGCCTTCCTCATAGAATTATAACAAGAGTTAAATGATACATAAAGGTATAATATGAGCTTATCACCAATGTAAATGAGTATGAATTAATAAATATTACCCCTTATTATTCTAAATTTTAAGGTTATGTTAACTTAACTATATGTATTTCAAATGTTAGTTCATTGTAGACCTTTAGCAAATTTTGCTTATGAAAGTGTTTATAAATTCAGTTTCAAGCATTTTTACTGCAGGTTTTGGATGTTTGGAAATGTATAGAACCTTAGAAATCACCACTTTTGTAATAGGGTTGGGTAGTGCTGAAGGTCCTTGTTTCCTCTTTCCTCCTGATAGCAAAATATGAAAATGACAGACACCCTGTCCCCAGGTTTAGCATTATTTACCTTCAGAATGTGAAAGAATGATCATGCATTTCTATTGCTTAAGCAAAAGAATTTACATAAACCTACTATTTAGAAATAGATTAGTGCTGTTTTAAAAATAATCGAGGTGGTTTATAAGTCACCTTTTTGAATGTAAATGCCCAGGAAATGTGATTTATATACTTTTGATTCTGTGCAATGCCTCTGGTTATTCTCTTTGTTGTAATAGTTAAATACATTTTTATTTCCCCAGAAAGAAATGAATATGGATTTCATACATGATAGACTTGACTCAACTTTTTCCTCTGATAGTGAAATTCAATTTTCCTTTTTATAGTTTTAAAAGCAGAAATAATTTTACCTGATAAAATGTAAATGTGGTTAACACATTGCCTATCTCATTCATTAATGAACTTGTTACCTTCTAACTTGTTTACTATACTTATTTCTACCCTCAACATCATTTTCTATCATTTTATTTTGACACTTTAGTATCTTTCTAGAGCTAAGCAAAGTTTCTTTCTTCAATAATTGATAAGAAAAAGAAATCTAAGACTTCACATCTAGTTCATTTTTTACTTAGATGATTCTGCAGGCATCATTTGCAGCAGAAAGCACATTCTTCCCCCGAGGCCAAAACAATTATCTGTGACATCATAAAGAACTTAAACTGGCACATGTGAAAAATGCTGAATGTATTTCATTCAATGAAAAGAGCAGAAAAAGGTTAAAGGTTGACTGAGGTATGGGGAAGGCATTGGGCATAAAGAATAGGAAGCTATTATGCACAGCTATACCTTTATAAAAATGAACACAATTTCACTTGCTTTTGTGAAATCTGAGCAATGGTTAGTTAAAAAAACAATTATGATGGTTGCAGAATGAAGAGTGATTTTAGCCTCACCACATTGTGAATGACTAAATCTTTTAGAACATTTCCTTCAAACAGAGAGGCATACACAAAAGGTAGAATATAATAGTACAAATTACAAGACCCCATTATTTCCTACATAGAATAGCAAATCCCTCAGCCTAGGGAAAATGTAAGTACAACAAATGTATGGAAAACAGAATATTAAAAAGAAGCATCAGCAACTAAATGTAGCAGCACTTACAGGACAAAAATATACACTAGGTTTTTTTTGTTTTTTTTTTTGTTTGTTTGTTTTGTTTTTTAAATATAGGTCCCTTTGCCTTCTCCCCATCCCTCCACCCCTTTCCCCCTTCCTCCCTCCCCTCCCTAATTTTTTTGGAAGCTTATGTCATGGTGATAAAGGAGCAGCAGCCTGGTATATTGGAAAGTTGCCCTGAGAGAATCAGGCTTTCCTCCCATCTAGGCTAGCAACAGAATAACAATTTCAATAAACTCTACCTCTCTCCTTGGGTTTTAGTTTCCTCATCAATAAAATGAAAGGATTGCATTGGATGCTCTCTAAGGCCTCTGCTAGCATAAACATTCCCTAATTCTAAATTTATGTTACAAACTTGCTTTTGTTCCCAGTAGAGAGAATTTGGAATCTACAAATTTGGCCCCAGCAAATAGTGTACTGTAAAAGAGCAATACTGTTCATACACTTTCTCTCATTCCTGTTCACATATGAATTATTTTTCTAATTAAACATGAAGCTATATTGTTTGTCATTTAGGAGAGAAAACTAAGTGAAAATGAATAATACAGTAACCTTTATATTCTTTTTATTCTATTAGAAAGTAGGAAATGTGCCGGAAATGTTTTTGCTCTTTCCTATCTCAAGTATCCTGAATATAGACTCATTCTGGGTCTTGCTGAGTGTTTACTAAGCATAATTTCTGCTGATCACATTTCAACATCTAGTCCATCCCACTTGCTAGTCTAATCCTCACAAATCCCCAAATTTCCTTCAAAACTCAGCTTAATCCCAAGCCAAGAAGATTCAATTTTTTAACATTACAACATTTGCAAGTGAGAGCTAAATTAGAGACAGTAATATAAAAAAGAGTTCATTATACAACCTGAAATTGTTTGAGAGTGTTAATTCTGAGGTAGAGGTAGATGATATAAAGAAAAGAGAGGGGGCTGTTTCACAAGACAGCAGAGCCATGGAAGAATCCAGGACTGACTGGATTGTGCTCCCTTTATTGTAGGTCTTATTCTTCTTTATTCTCTGTTCCTGCCCTTGTCATATTAAGATTTTGGGAGCCCTTTTCACCCATAGAATGCTCACCTTTCCCCTCATTCACCCAGCCTGCCAAAGGAAAGTCAAAATGTGATTTGTTTGTGGCAAAGCAATCCATTGATCTTTTTGCCCAAATAGCCCCCATTTAGGCTAATTCTGGAAGGTTTGGCCTTTTATAACCAAAGTGGCCATTAAGTGCTTTCTTGAACAAAAGACCTTCCAGTTCCTGGAGCTAAGAATGCTTCTACCATAGATGGAAGAAATTTTAGTGTGTCTGTTAAGTTACATTTTTTTAAAAAATTTTTACACTGAATAATAAATCCCCTATCATTTGAAGCCACACAAATGAACTCTGTAACCTGAAACCAAAAGATCTGCTGAAACCATGAATATTCGCATCTGAGACAGGGGCTGGAGGAGAAAAGAGCTTCCTGATACTTCTTGCTCTGATAATTCTCACTGCTGGAGCACTGTAGTACAGCTATAAAACTATTTTCTTACAGTATAATAATATTACTTTTTTATAGCTAAAATCTGCTCTTCAGTTTTCAAGGCAGCAACTCCTAATTCAAATCTGCATGTGGCATCTAACTGGTAAGTGATGGAAGTGAGAAGAGAAACTGGATAACCTATCTCCTGGCAATTTTTTACAGCATATCACACCTTTAAGCCTAGGAGATTCAACATTATCTTTCCCCTTTTCACTTCATTAACTCTGTAGCAGCAATATCAGCCTTTCTTTCTGCCCCTTGAAAAAAGCAAATAATCCTTTACTCCAGGATCCTTATTGGTGATATATATATAGTCATAATATATATATGTGTGTGTGTGTAATAAGAATTGTAATGCAAAAAAGTACAAGTATAAAGGCATGAATTGGTGTGAACATACTCTATATACAAAGATATGAAAAATTGTACTCTGTATGTGTAATAAGAATTGTAAATCATTCCTCTGTAGTGTATTTTAAAAAATAAAATTAATAAAACTAAAAACCCCCCAAATTTATAAGTAACTCTTATAATTCAATAATAAAAAAACTGAAAAATTATTTATATATGCTTAACTTTCAATTTATTCATATCCCTAATTAAAATTTATCTCATAATGTATGCATTCTTTAATCTGTTATTCTTAGTACAACCCATTGCTTTCTATCACCTAATTTTTGTTTCCCAGTCTTTAACATTACCTGGCATTATCTAGGTATTGGTAGACTTGGTGTTGCTACTTCAAAAATACCCAGGAAAAGAATCTTCAGGAGTAGACAGTGTATCCTCTGTTTACTGAAATATCCAGAGATCCTATTAAAGTGCCTGTTGTGGGAGAGAAGGTGATCAAGAAACATTTATTGAGTAAATAAAGCAAACAATCAGCATAGAAAAACGAACTAGTATTTAATGACTTCTAGGTCATTAAATGTTAGGTCCAGAGAAAAATAACCAAATAAGTAGAAGTTCCATGTTTCTAAAATTTACCTCTAGATTTTTCTCAGTGATTTAGGTAAAGGCACCTATGAGATAATATTGCTACCCACCACCTTGGCCAAATAAGCCTCTGTTCCTTAGTTATTTAAATAGGGATATTTCTTAAAGTGACATCTAATTTAGATCAATATGCTGTTAGGAGAGAGAAACTAACTCTTGAATTTCTGGCAATTTTTACTAATCAAAATTAGTATAATTTGGACTGACGAGGTATCTCAGTGGGAGAGTTCTTGCCTAGCATGTTCAAGACATGTGTGTGTGTGTGTGTGTGTGTGTGTGTGTGTGTATGAAATGAAAAATGAAAATAAAGCATTTGATTTTTTAAATATTCTGAAATTATTCCTTAAACATGTAAAATTATAAAATACTTATATTTAAATATGTTAACAAAAAAGATTATGTACATGCAGAAATATTTATTCAATATTAGTGTTTGTTTATTGAGAGTATACAAATTTTTTTTAATTGCATCTTCTAAATCAACTTTTGCAAGTAAGCAGGAAATTTAAAAGCCTGGTTAAAGACTGAGTGTAGAATGTAGAGTGTTGCAATACCTTATGTTTCTACTGTTCTTCCCTTGACTGAATATAAGAAGTGTGCTAAGTATTTCTTGCCTGCCTGTTTATCAAGCCATGTTGGGTCAGGCTTTCTGGGACTAAACTGGTAGCCTTTGACTATAAAGAATGTCAGGTAAATGAATGTAAATTGTCTTGTCTTTTTACCTAAGGGCTGAAAAACGGCATCACGGGACAAGTGTTCCACAAACCCAGGCCATTACCAAGAAAAGCCTGTGCTTACACATAGGGACAGAAGGTTACCAACAGCATACAAGTAAAAACCTCACTGTCACTTAGTCACAATTTTCCTTACAAGTTTAAAAGAAGAATGCACTCTGCGAGCCAACATTAATCAGCTTGTACATTCTGTCTGCTCAGTTCTAAGACACTGACTATCTACCTAAAGGTCTGATTAAGAAGGAAAAATAGAGTAGTCTCCAGGCGCATACTAATTTCAAACTTATGTGAATGTTCTCATAGATAAATTCACCAAGGTTACAATGTGCTTGCTTGGCAATTTATCTAGATTACTAAGAAGAGAGTGCTGTAGAAAAAAAAGATACTTCCCCAAAAGCTAAAATAATCTTTTCCATTAGGTATGGAAAGGAAGTGCCAAACAAACAAACAAAACACACCAATATCAACATCTCCTCAGAATTATTGAATATGAAGATAGGCCTGTTGTTTCTGAGAACATACACTTAGGTTGGTAAGAAGAAGGGAGGGAAGAAGGAAGGAAGGAAAAAAAGAGAGCAAAAAAGCAAAAGGGAAAAATAGTATACTCCTTACTTTAGGTTACTGGCTCTTTTTAACTCAAATGAATTTTGCTACGTCTTTGTACATTCTTTTAGGATGTGTGGGATATGGGGAAGAGGTTGCTAAATTAGTGGTTCTTAATATATTTTAAGTAAGCATTAGGATTTTCACTAAAAGCCTCTACCTAGAAAATCTATAAATGAAAAGATCATGGGATGCTTCTCATCTAAATTATGCGAGCATTTTTTATTTGACCACAATTCACTATTGTCTGTTTCTCAGGGCCATCCCTTGATTTAATGAACTTCCAGTAGGAGGGAGGCGCTCTGTTAAACTTCTAATACAGCAGTCCATAAAACCAGAAAGGATTGTTGCTTTTGTGAAGATTACATATTATTAAGACAAACAGATATTAATACAAGCATAGCACACACAAAAATGCATCAAATAAATGTAAATATGTACAGAACATGCTAACAAATTTAAATGTAAAAAGCACCTGCAATAAGAGTGACAGAAGAGGTCTCCGGTGACAAGTATCTACTTAGTCGCAAAGATAGCAGAACTATTTTTTCTGAAGATGTGACATTTGTAGAGAGAATAGAGAGGTATATGGGAGATAAACAGAGGAAGGCAGTAGGAGCAGAGAGTACAGAGAATGCCTTAGTAGAATATGGGCCATGACTTTAGAACAGGCCTAGATCCCAAAAGAATGGAGGTCTAGGGCTAGATGAGGGTGGAGAGCAGCCACAATATGAGGAGCTCCTACTTTCTGATTACCTACCAAAACTTGAGGTGGGTTGCAAAAATGTCTAAAGATTTCAATATTTGAAATTATTTCAAATTAATTTTTCATAATTATTTTAAAAATCTGCCTCATCCCAAGTATATTATAGCCTCAGGTATCTAAAACAAATGTTATTTTGTTAATAAAAAACTGGTTGGAGAATAGAAATGCTCAAGTCACAGGGTTTCCATCAGACACGTTAGCAAAGGATTTCATATGAAGTGCTGGAGGAATTGTTCATCCCACAGTTATTGACCATTAACCCAGAGAATGTACCTTTTAACCAAAATGTAAATTAAACGTTATCATCCAACTTTGCAGTCAAAAGCACTTTTTGAAAATTTCTTCTTGGTATGTCTGGGGTGAAGGCTGGGAGTTAGAAGGGAGAGGAAATAATGCATATGGCTTGTACTGGAAACTTGTGATTTTGTACTGAAAGAAATAAAATCCTGCATATTATATATTATCAGGTTTTTAGCATCAGTGGGCTAATTAGAAAGACTCCTTTTGAAAAAAACTATGCCCTATCATTTGGCTTTTGGCATTTGTCTGCACGGAAGTAGCCAGCACACACTGGGCCACTCCTGGCTATTGACACCACAGCAGATAACTCACTTTGATGTCTTCCTGATTCCCACTGATAGAATCTGTTACATTAGGCCTCCATGCCTAAGTATTGAAACATGGCCCATTAATTCTAGGGAGCTTTTGTCCTTTATAATAAATAGGCTTAAATTCACTGTATCAGCTTTATATCACAGAAATCCATATTCTGGTGATTTAATGATCATCTTGTCTACTTTCCACCCAAAACCCAACAGGAGGCTCGAGTTCTAGCTGACATAAAATCCCTGTCAAGCTGCTATCAAAATCAATGTGATTCATAAAATGTTGATAAAATTTTCCTAGTCTATTATTTTAAAATGTAATCCTCTCTGGTTGTATTTTAAAAGTAAGAATGTTGCTCCTTTTGCTTAATTCTTTTAAAATTATTTATTTGTTGAAATATGGTTTTGATTCTTGTAACAGGAGATAGATGTATGAAATTCAGAGGTCAGTGATTAGCATTATCCAAAGTGATTTCCTGGTCATGAGGGTCTCCCATCTTGAGATGTCACTCAATGTTGGAAGCAACTTCTTCATATCAAATCAGCATATTGTTTTCTTTACCCCTTGGAAAACAATAGTACCTATTGTAGTCAATTTATAAAATAATACTTAATAATACTTCTTCCATACAAAAATTCCTTCACTAAATGAAACTGTTTTATATTCAATTTCTTTCTCCAAATTAGATCTCAATTTTGCAGTAGCATTTTATTGTCATCCTGTTTATTCTTAGAACACTACCCTCACCATTATACACAACTTTGTTTTTTAATTCCTTTGAAAAAGACTAATATCCAGATTATATAGAACTTAAAAGTGGTTTCTGTACTGTGGACAGTGATATGGAATAATTATATAGAACTTAAAGGTGTTTTCTGTACTGTGGACAGAGATATGGAACTATCTCTGCCCGGTTTACATAGGATACCTCTGCAAGTGTAACCTTAATTAAAGTAATTTTGCGCAGCCCCTTGACATGATTCATGTCAGTGTCTTAACTTTGTGGCAGATTAAAACAACCATGCCCTTTACCTACTGTTCGCATTTATATACTGTTCTTTTTTTTTAATTAAAAGAATGAGTTTGCAGATTTTGGCAATTATCATTCAATCAAATATTTGATAAGGCAGGAGCCTGAATATATTTTTAGCTTGAATTTTTATTATTCCAATTTTATGTCATTCACAGTATTGAATTGCATGTTCTTTATATAATTTCATTCAAATATCCAGAGAACAGGTTAGTGCTGAGAGAGAAAAATAACAAAGTAGAAGAGCAACTTTATCTGGGTATGGTTAGAGTATCAGCCTTAAATTATTGAAACAAAAAATGTACTTTGAATTTATTATTGCATACTTTATTATATACTAGAGAGTATATGTGAATGGAATTTTAAAAGTTGAAGGATACCCACTACATCTTATCTTAAAATGCTCAATACATATCACAATGAAATCCATACATAAAATAAGGAACTGTTTTTAAGAAAACATGAAACAAAATCAAAAGGGCAAATATATTATAGTCCCCTCTTATCAGTAGAGGATATGTTTCAAGACCCACAGTAGATGCCTGAAATCTCAGATACCAATCCTATGTTTGCTGTTTTATTCTATGCTTATGAACACACAATCTGTACCATTTTCATCTCAACAAAGCATTTATCTTTCACTATAACTGCAATTTTTGAAGTTTGAGGCACAACTACAAAAGTAAATTTCTCTTTCCTTCTTCATAATTTCATGAAAAGAATATTTGTTCTTACCACAGAGCTTAGAAACCTTGGTACATATTTCTTTTCTCTCTTTACTAAGTTGAGAACATTCATCTTTTCACTTAAAGGAAGCACTATATGGCTTCTTTTTGGCATATTTGAATTGCTATAACATTGTGGTCATGATTAAGTAACTTGATCTGATCACCAAGATGGCCCTTGTGTGACTAACAGGTAGGTAGCATATAGAACATGTATAACTGAACAAAGGAATAATTTATACTCTGGGCAGGATGGATGTAGATGGTGCACAATTTCATTCTGCTACTCAAAATGCAGCAAAACTTAAAACATATTAAATGTTTTGAAATTTTTCTTTTAATATGTTAAGATTGTGGTTACCTGCAGGTAACCAAAGCAGCATAAAGTGCAACTGTGGATAATGGGGGCAAGTAGAGTTGAATGGTGAGCGACAGGAACCAAGGAGACATTTTGAGGATAGTTGAGTGGATCCACAAAGCAGTTTTGAAGTTATTTTTTTTGTAACTTGGAAAATATTTTTAGTGATAACGTTTTAAAAAAATGACAAGATGAAATAGTGATCTTCCCATCACTAAATATTAAATAAGCATTATCTAAAAATTGTATTTCTGGCAATTATAGTAGGTGTTTATGAATTTTTCTGACAGCTCAACAATGAGACCTTTTAATTATTTCTAAATTTAATATTCTATGTTTCAGAAAGTAAAGAATAAAGTAAAAAAAAAATCATTACTTTCTATGCTTATCACCAACTCTCTTTGAGGGATATAAAATAAATAGAAAACAGAGTCTAAACTCATACTGGCTTACCCAAACTGAAAGAATAATGGTACAATACCATGTTAGACAATGTTCTGCTAAACTATGTAGGATCAATAATCAAGAAGTCCAGTTGATAAGAGATCCAGGTGGGCCAAGCATGTTTTTTGGATTAAACTTCTTCAAAGTTGGGAATTGAGTTTTGGTTTGTAGGCAAAGAAGAGTGAGATAGATTTAATAGGAGAGACTTTTAGTAAGCAGTGAGCTGTGGGAACTTGCATTTTATTCTAGTTCAGGACCTTATCCTTCATAAGATGCTTGGCCGTCCTAGAAATTGTTAGGGTCCTAGGCTATTTTTAGAGAAGTGGCTTTTAATGAGTACTGAATCATAGTTCCAATTTTATGCTGCTTGTTAACAGGTTTTGATATCTTTATTCTCCAATTAATATCAATATTTCTTTTTCTTTCCTCTAGTCATTCTTCATACCTTGTCAGTCTGTCTTTTAAAATTATTTGTTTCACATGCATTTCATATGTTTAAGAACCTATAGTGATGGCCAATAGTCCATGTCTGTAACATATAGCTTTCTAGTACTTTTCATCCATGGCAGTAATTGCTTACAAGTATTCATTGAAGATTTTACATACCATCCACTAAAGATTCAGCCAAATGCTTTTCATGTATGTTCTCATTTAATCCTTATAAAATTATGAAATTGACAGCATTACTCCAGATAATCTAATATTCACTTACACATCTTGAAAATGTGAGACCTTTTATCTATTCATTTATTCATTAAATGCATATTTGTGTTTGCAGCTATTCTAGGGTGATTGAGCTCAACCAGAGAAAATGTTACCCTCTAAGTGACATTTGGTAATATCTGGAGACATTTTTGTTTGTTATAGCTGAGTTAGGTTTCTACTGGCCTTTGTTGGGAAGATGATATGAATTGCATTAAACATCTTACAATTTATAGAGCAACTCCTCACAATAAATGATCATCTGACATTCACGTTAATAGGGCTGAGATTGAGAACCATGAGATAAAGTTAAGGGTTTTAATACCTAACATATCAGACAGCCTCAGCCCCGGTAGAGCTCCTGTCATTAGTAAGGAAAACTGATATAAAATCAATAACCATAAAATTAAATACATAGGTATTATATGTGATAAACTGAAGGAAGTTAAAATAAATGGTGCTAGAAAGAATAAAATTGGAGAAATTCATTTAGATTCTGTTGGAGGGAAATAGCTGGGAAGTAGGTCTCTTTGTGAAAACAGTATTTGAAATGCAATCTAATAAAAAAATAGGAGTTCAGAAGGCTAAATATGTGCAGAAGATCTGGGGAAGGTAAGAGCATTATACATTCAAAGAGTAGGAGAAAAGCCAGTGGGAACAGACCAGGGTGAACTGGAGTGTGTGGGGGTGAGAGATGAGCCTGGTCTCTGATTGTCTTATGTATATAAGTCTTTTCTCTCTAATAAGATTGCAGACTCCCATGAGGAGAACATGACAAATACAGTATTTATTTTCTATCCCATAGAGCACTTTGAACAATATTGGGACATAATAGGTGAAGAGTAACTTCTTGCTAACTTGATTTGTGCATTTTTTCTAGGAATCCAGTTTCTAGATTGTATTATGCCTGTTTCCACTTTTGGGGAATGCTAGTGTGTTTGACAATCGTTCTGATTAATTCAGGGATTGCTTTCAATCGTAGACCCAACCTGAGCATTTCCATTTGTCGGGCAGCCACCGTGTCTGCAGGCTGCCCAGGGCTGCACTGAGCATTTTATGTAACCACTATTAGTAAATCACTTTTTGTCAGCTGGCCTTACTTTGGAATCTGAATAAAAACCATAGATATTATTCTTCCTGGAGAATTCATGCTAAATACCATTTTCCTCTCTATTGGGTATCTGTAAATTGTTTAAATACTAGGGCAAACAGTTGCTTTGTAGTGCTTTGCTATATGAAGAATTCAGATTATTTGTAATACCCTGAATTATTACAATCCATTTAATATCAAGAATAATCCAATATAAATACTCACAAAACATTTTAACATAGAGAGAAAAGCCCTTTGGAACCCAATATATTCTTTGGAAAACATTTCAATTATTATTAAGAGGATGAATTTTAAAAAGGTCCTGTTAGGCCCAAGGACACATAAAAATATTTTGATTCATTCCAAATACTCTATAAATTATATTATATTTATAAAGTAAATGTATTACATATATAATATATTTATACACATATAACTGCCATTTTAAATGGAAGTTAAGAGAATTGTCTTGGTCTGAATTGTTGAAATTTTGATGATGCTTACTCTACAGAAAAAAATAAAGAACTGACCTATAACATTATATGAAACCAATAAAATATTTCTACTGTACTAGATAAACAAAATACCTTCTATGAACAATTATATTCCCATGTAATGGGTCTCCAGTTAAATATGTGAGCTTAACATAGTGTTAGATAGCTTTCTTCAATGTTTCTTAGTATGTTCAGCATATGATGTGCTTCATAAATGATTATCGAATAGCAAGGCAAATAAACACTTATTTATAAACCTAATTTTTGTCATGTGCCTTGCAATAAAAATTGACAAATTGAGTGTGTATACATATGTATATACACATACAGAGCCTATTCATATAACTCCAATAGAACTTTGCTTTAGTCAATATTTAAATTTAGGAGAATTCAAATTACCTCTCTAATTAGCACTTTGCTCTTTCTTGTTCTCTTGATTTACAAATTGCTTACTTTCCGAAATTAGGCAGACATACTTCTCTAAGGTTGCAAAAGAAGGTACAATCAAACTTATTCAAAGGTCAGTTTAAGCTCATGTTCTTTTGGCCTCTTGCCACCAGGGGATAAAGTTCCTGATAGAATACTGTGTAATCACTGTGGAGAATATTGGTTTTGGAGGATTGAAAAAGAACAAAATATATGAAAAATTCATGGTCCTTCATTGACATGCATACTGTTCTTCGATTTTCATCAGACAGTAAATGAGAAGAACCTGAAGTCTTGTATGTGTTAACAGAGCTCTTTTAGATGCTGGACAGCCTCTCTAAATAAATACTCAGCATGTCATGAAAAATCCTAACACTGCATACAAGAATAGACTTTGTCACATGGGGGCCTAAATGTAGGCAGTGATTTTCATGACTGGCCACTATTAATAAACAATCTATATTAATAACAAAATGCGTGGAAGATAAGATGCATCATGAGATGATTTTAGCATATAGGGAACAGAGGCAGGTGTGAGATTTACAGTTCATTAGGCATGCTGATTACATCCAGCATTATATTAATGTAGAGAGATAAGAAGAATATCAGTTTTGCAAGTGTATTTTGGAAAGCACTTTCTGCTTAATCGCTAAGCTAAGTGTTGCAGCAGAGGTTAAGAAAATTTTCCATCTACAAGAAGACATAATGAACATGTTGAATTGCAGTGCAGAGTTAGTGGCAGGCCCTAAATATTCACCTTTCTTTGAATGATAATCATCTTTAAGTCATATATATGTGAATGAGAGGCACTGCATGATTTATGATACTAGGGAGGCATAACATGTTGGAGTTGAAAGTGACCTTAGAAATCATCTAAAGTGTATCTTAAATAGAGTAAAACACAAAATCATTTTGTGTTTTTTCATTTTGCAGGCAATGAAACTGACACCAGTGGAGTCAAATGATTTCTCAAATTTTCATGATAAATTTCTGAAAGGTTTTCATGCTAGTTTTGCTACTCCACAACCCCACTTAGGTTCTTATTACCAAGAAGAAAAGGTAAGTATCATATTTTTACCCACAGAACTCAAAAATTAAATTTGGATTCATTCCTTGTTTCTAATTATTTAATGAGTACTTTCTAGGTTAAAATCATTGCAGAAACAAAACAATTGGTTTAAGCAAATGTTTAACCTATTTCATACCTGTAGCTTGTTTGGGAAGTAGATGAAAAGGTGCTAAATGGCTCAATGTGTGTCTTGTGGTGTGCAAAAGAAAGGCATTGTTAGTTAGCTGTTGATCTGTTGCTTTTTGCCACAATGGAAAGAATGTACTTTGTTTTGCTTTTCTCACAGCTTCATTCCTCATGTGTCTCAGAGTGACACAAATAGACAGGTTGATAGCAGATTTATTATGTAAAGCTCAGCTGAAAAATTAAATGACACTGCTAAAAGTCATAGTTGGCCTGAATAGCCACTTGGCATTATAGGAGTGAGTGAGCACTAAAAAACCCAGAATAATAGAGTGGTGAAATATTTGTGAGAAAAAGAGGTGGGGAATAAATCAATGATCTGATCAGACTTGACTGACCAAAGCCGGGAAAACATTTTTAATAAATCTCTCATATCTAAATTTTTGGTCTTTCCAAGCACAGAGAAGTCCAGTCCTTTTCAAGTTCTGGGAGGTTATCTACCCACATGTTTTTAATGATTGAATTCTTTAATGGCACTTTCTCATATTTTCTTAGGTAAACTGTTGGCCATTAAAAGAAGCTAGTTTCCTTTAGAGTGGTACATGAATGTGTCTCACCAAACTGAAATCAGACCTGAAGAATGTTTGAATTATGTATTATCAGGTGGCATTGCATATACATGGATAAAAATAAGATTAAATGAATAGTGTAGATGAAAGTAACCACTCATGTGTTAAAAATTACAAGAACATAAAATATTTTAATTTTTATTAGATGTCTGATAATAATTTCTGTCATGAGATGGACTCCAAATCTTTTATTTAAAAATAAAAGCCAAAGTAGCATTCTCTATTGAATACAAAGTGGGTCCCGAATTCCACTGAATTATAGGCATTTTTGTATGTCTCCCCCTTTATACTGTTTCAAGAGGACAATATAATGACTCTGGTGTTCTTTATTTCAAATGTCCATAATCAGGGTGGAATTATAAGGAAATAAAGGTATCTTCAGCATCGAGAAGATTTTAGTGAGTGTGAATAACATGCCCAAAGGTAAAACTAATCTCATGTCTTATTGAATATGTGCCAACACTTTTTCCCCTTTATGATTAAGGAAGGAAGTTATTTCAAAAGAGCTGCAGGGTTTATTATCCCAGCATTCTTATGCAGTGTGAGTGAAATAATATGAACAGAATAAAAATATTTTTACTGTGAGTGCCACCTGGATAATAAGTATATGTGAACACAAAAGTGTATCTTAAATAGAGTAAAACACAAAATCATTCTATTTTTTTCCCCAGGGAGAAAAGGGTGGGGGAAGGGAATAGATGCAATACTTCACTATTTTATCTAAAAGCTTCAAAATTCCCTAATGTGTTTATTCAGAACTACCCTAATGGGATATTGTTCTTTATGGTTGTCTGATTTGCTTATAGGATGCTCTCCCCATCTTAACAGGTTAAAAGCAGAACAAATGCAATAGAGCTGTGTGAGTCCTTTTGGCTGAATAGAACCCCTAGTGGAAATCTAATAACTTCAAACATAAAATATTGATCCCTTTCTACTTATTCTTGTGAATTCTTTTAATATTAGAGCATCTTATGTTTTCAAAATTACATGAAAAACAAAATATAACGTTGAAGTTTGCTTTCCAAAGTATCACTGACTTTTCCTTTGTAATGTTGAAGGTCAGCTTTGTTTTGCTGAATCATTATAGTAGCATTTAACATAGAAAGTGTTCAAATACCTGTAATTATAATGAACCTACTTGGTGCCAGTAGGAAAACTGTCTTTTGTACTTGAAACTGTCTTCTTCTATCTTCAGGCATGTAGAAAACACTGGAAGAGTTAGCAGGAACCTTAATTTTTCATCTTTTTCTTCCGTTCCTTAAATATGACAAAAATATGACTCTTAGAGGATAATAAGTAATCACTGTTACCACTCAAGGTGTGAAAATATTTGTTGGCTGAGATCTATTTGCTTTGGTATAGACTTGAGTATCTATAGTGCTATACCAGAGATCCACCCTCCTAAGCAATCCTTAGGAATCATTTGTTCTATACCCTGCTGGAGCAAAATAATATAACATAGTCACACTGATAAGGAGATTAGGGTTATCAGTTGCAAAAATGTGGAACAAGAAAACAAATGGGAACACATATATAATATCTCTTAACATTTAAAAACTATAAATCATTCTTATACCAATAAATTGTTTGACTCCCTTACGCTGACAAGTATGTCTCTATATAACCAGGAATAACCAATTTGAATTTACAATTCAATGGATTCCTTTATATTTCTCCTTACCACAGTGACACAGATAAATTTGGCCACTGCTTCCTATCTATTTCCCCTTGCCTCCCAGACTTCATTTTATGTTAGAAGATCCTTTGCTTGCAAGTATGGATACCTCAGATCTTATGTCAATACAGTGTCTGTATCTCTATAAATAACTGCCTATTGGTTTAGCAGAGGCAAACTTGTTCCCCCCAGAAAATAGACCCAGGTGGACTCAAACTAGTTTAAAATCATTCAAATAGCGTTCTAAGGTCTTGTGAACTTACAGTAGAGCCCCCAGCTGGCTACCCCAGTAAAATTTACAATCTTATTAGAATATCTAACCACATTCCAGAACTTCCCAATCAAAATTTGCATTTAAAAAAAAAAACCTCTCAGTGGTTTGAGGCCCATTGGTTTAAGATAGAGTTATGCGAGTCACAGATACTCTGTTGGTAATTTCCTTGGTGGCTCAGACTTTTGGCTCTGTGATCTACCTACCTTCCAAATCTAGACTGTAAAATCTGTAAGGACATTTTCTTATTTAATATTTAGTCACTATGGATGAAAATACAGGCCAAAGATTTGTTACTTCTCATGGAAGTAAAGGATAATCAGAGAGACTACACATATCTGGGAGTTGAGGCTATAATAAGAAATCTCTATATCTTCTTCTCCATTTTCTGTGGACTTAAAATTGCTCTAAAATTTTCTTTAATAAAGGAAGTGCTCTCATAAAATAATTTGAATACAAAAACCTTCTATCTCATACTCATAGGAAATAATGATTGTAGTGGGAAGTTCAATTTAAACAATCAAATGATTTTATGGATATTTTTAAACAAATTTACCACTATTTGTTTCTGCTTCGGGGCACAAGCTCAAGTTCTGTTCTGTTTATGTAAATACATATATTTAGATACTTGAAGAGTACAGGTAGCTGTTGATCATAGCCCCAATGCCAGCTGCATGAACTCACAGGCTAAAACACAGTTCCTTCTGTTTATCATCTAATTGTACACCTAATACTTACAACTACAGTTAAAATTTTATTATTAGTCCTTTTTATTTCTGCCTGCCTTCACTTACTGTCAGTGTTAATCATGCACATATTGAAAAAAAATGCACATTTGTCATCTCAGTTGCTTAAATGAATTTTGTTTTAAAAATAATAACACTAGTTGATACACAAAAAGTTTTAATGAAAGTTTTAATTAAGTATGTAGATAAAGATTTTGAATAATAATCTTTCAATTTTATGTAATTTGACACTATTTTAGATGATGAACACTGATCTCTATATGAAGAATTAATATTAGGTAAGAAATATTAGTAGTTTTCCTTAAAATTGCTTATGGACATACTAATTAATTATGTAAAATATTTAGTTATTAATAAATAACTTCCATCTACTTTTTATTATCTAATATGATGCAAAAATGTTTATTTAGAAAATCTACATCATATATCTATTTGAAATTTTGTATTTATTTCCAGTACTTCTCAACCAAATATAATTGTATTGCAAGTCATAAAAATTTAAATATTTAAAATTACCTATAATAGGTCAACACAATTTTAAACTCATTACTTATGAGCACTTACCTATTGAATAGAACATTCAAAATTAAAATATGATCAGGAAATTTGAAATAATCCCATTATGAGTAAACTACAACTAATCACCATTACTTTCATTTATAATTATTAGTAAACTTACTTAGCTTGGTATTTGTATATGTATATGAGATGGGAAAAGCAAAGGGATTATAGAGATAAAAGTAATGTTGAAAAAATAAATTAAAATTTTAAATAGAAAAAGAATATAGAATTAATATCAGTTTCATCTATAAGCAGTAGATTTGTTAGAGAATAATAATTCAAGAAAAAATAAAATATATATATAATTAAAATATATCTAATAAAATATATCTAATTAAAAAATAAAATATATCTAATCAAGATTTGATGTATTTGTTTCCTTCTAAGCATTAGAAAATGAAGAAAAAAGAGACATTTCAAAGTTATGAAATCAGTATGTCAATGTAAGAGCATGAGAGGTCAAACTCAGGTGTGCCATATTTAGATGACAAGGATGTCCATAATTTTTTTGTTTCAATAGTTCTACTGTGGACATTAATGGTCTAGAGCTCTTTTGTCAGCCAAATTTCACAAAGAACTAATAGTTGTGAATCACAAGGAATTTCAATAATAAAGCCAGTATATTTATTTAAATATATGCAAAGCCTTTGGACTATGGCTCTAGCAATAGTGGTGGATAGTGAAAAGGTAAATTAGTTCTTAGGGAAGTAAAACATAGAACCACAGTGAAATAACACCACTTATCTTCTATAATATCTTTAAAAATAAAAGTTTGTTTATACTAAGTGTTGGTGTTGACTAAGTATTGCTGAAGGTGCTGAACAAATGGAAATCTCATAAACTACCACTGAGAATTCAAAAGCCTATGACCACCACAATAAATAAGTCGGCAGTCTCTTAAAAATGAAAATACTCCTACCATAGGACCAAAGTTTACCAGTCCTAGGTAGTGACCCTAAAGAAACAACAGGATATATTCATGACAAGATTTGGAGGTAAGTGTTCATAGAAATTTATTTGTAATAGCCAAAGAATGTAAACAACTTCAATGTCTATCAATAGGTGAATGGCAAAAAAAGTTTTGATAAACCTATACAATAAAATACTACTCAGAAATACAAAGGGAAGAACTATTGATACATGCAACAACATGGATGAACCCAAAATCACACCAAACTGTAATGATAGGAAGATCAGTGATACCTGGGGATGAATGTTGAGGTAGAAAGAGGCAGGAGGATATGATTGAATCATACACTTTCAATTTAGGCAGTTTATTGTGTACAATTTTATCACAATTAAGCTATTTAAAAATATTGCAAAAATAAAATTGAGAAAAACTGGACAGTAATACAAGTAATACAAGAAGAAAATATAGCTCAGAAACATTATATGTTTATGTGTATTGTGTGTGGGGGGGAAGTGTGCTTTATAAATTAAATGAAACAAAGTCCCCACACTATGAAAAGATACATATATATTTTTTTAAAAAAAACAAAGTCTGCTAAACAGTGAGTGAATCCAAACAATATTGTCCATGCATATCATGACAAAGGGGCATTTGCTTCTTTATTTAGTTTTACTGACATAATTTATTCAGACTTCATAATACCTTGTCTTAAATACAAAAAAAAAAAATTCACAAAACTTCTTAATTGGTCTAATTTTCTTCATGCTGATGGCAAAGTTCCTATCATATAGTACACCCTAACTGTGCTAACATCTTACTGAATAATAAGTAGGCAAGTAAAGTGTTTCTAGAGCCAGCAAAATACAGATCAGATTAGATGAGTTGGCATAATATTTATAGTACTTCATTTTATTATTTATATCTGACCTCCCTTGTAATATCCTTATGTACTTTAGAGCCCACTTAAAGTGGAAAGGTGAATTTAAAAAACTTCTGTTTGCTTATGCTGCTATTGATTCGTGAAATATGCTTCTACCCCATTTCTACTTATGAGATACTACTTACTTTTCAAGTTAGAACTTTGATAACACACTCCTTCTTACAAAAATCATTAAATGAAAATGAATTGCTCTTCACATATTGTCAATTGTGGTCTCTTTGATGAAATGACATTTCTTCAAAGATATTTCCCTGCAATAATGATAGGAAACAGATTGTAAGTATTTGATAAATTGACTTCAAATGTCAAATAATCTGTATTTTAAAAAATAACCTTGCACATAAAATAATTGGAATATAGTTTTAAATAGAAATATAAGGCTACATTTTATGTGGGTTTTATAACAGCATGTTAGAAACTTGTCCTTTTCTCTTATTTTGTGATTGGAATTCCTTTTGGTCAATATTTATACATTAAACATTTTTAGTAGTCAATCAGTATATTCTTTTGTCTTGATACTTATTAAAATTTAAAAAAAATTTATTTTTAATTTTTTATTTACTGTAAGCTTGTTATCTACTAAAATATTATTAATCAGTATTTTTTCTTACTTTTTATATGTTTGTACTGAGATATAGTATAACATAGGTACCAGGTGATAGCCAGAGTAGCACAGAAATTATATATAGACTACATGCTCAAAACTTTTCACTTCTTTTTTAAAAATTTAAGACATAGATTTTTTTTAAGACATAGATCTTGTATTGCAGAATTTAATTATCTGAAAAATTTTCATAAGGAGAACAATATTGTTTAAGGTTTTTGAGTATATTTTGAATGAGATATTTGAGACATTAAACTTTATAGAACTCCAAGTTGCAGCAACACTACTTTATTATCTAGTTTTTTGATTGCAGATTCAAGGAGGCTCTTGTAGCTACACTGCCCACAATATGAATTATACTGCAATTAGATTATATCTGTCATAGATTAAATCAATATTTCTGTCCTTGTAATTCATTCATAGTTTTCTAGATTCATAGTCACGAATCCATATAATGATCCCAAGTACTAAACATTGCCTTTGAATTTGTGATTGAATTGACATATGTAAAAAGTCACTTATAGCTAGATAAGCCATGATGAATGTTTAGCTGTGAATCCTAAAAAAAATGGCAGTTATTTTGTTGCAGTAAATGTGCAATATGATGCAAACTATCTGGTCACAATTTATTCCTTTATGTTAATTATGTGTATGCTGAAGATGTCAGTAATAGAAAAACAAATGATTAATTTGAGGATCTGAGCAAAGGAATATGTAAAAACAAGGGAGAAGAACAAAGAGAAAATCACTATTTGTTGTACATTTTTTGTAGGGATTATAAACTGTGCAATTCTTGTTGCTTTGCAGTGATAACTTATTTAAACAGCAAGAAGTAGGTATTTATATGGCCTTTTCCTTTCCATAACTGCAAAAGTCAAAATAGGGATGTACAACTGTTGTAAAGCATATGGAATATGTGAAAACTTCTGTAATGTTCTAGTTCTTGGATTGCTCCTGTTTTCCCTTGATTATTGCAGAGTTTTTAACTTATTTATATGCTTGCATATGCTCTTATTCATACCTTTTTATATATACATATATACTATATAGTTTATTTATATATAATTTAATGTAACATAAATATTATATTTTAAAAAATATATAAGAAGAAAAGAAAGGGAATGGTTTTGTTTTCTTCCAGCCTTCAATAATCACTAAACTAAGTGCATTTTGCTGAGGAATTACAGCTTTTGGACACTTTATTTACCTAATTATTTCTGTTGGTGTTCACATATTTAATACTTACTTAATATCAACTTAAGAATAATTTATTATTCTCATTGATTGGATCTTGAAATATTGTGTACCCTAGTTATCTACCATAAAATTTGTCTTAAAATAATAGCCATTTTATTATATCTTAAGATTTTGAGGTTTAAACTTTGATCAGGCCACTGCTGGGTAATTCTGTTTTTTTATGTCATCAATAGAATTCACCCATTGCTATTATGCTTGTAGTGGGTTTTATGTGAAGGCTTCAGAAAATTTTTACCCAGAAGTGACGTCTGCTACCTTGGGGCCTCTGTAGCTTGATAGCCTCAGGTGGTTAGCATCTTATGAGACTCAGGCACCCAAGAGCAAGTTTCCTACTGAGACAAATGGAAGCTCTAGGGCCTTCTAGCCTTGAATTTCACATGGTGTCTCCTTTGCTTATACCCTGCTGGGTGAAGAGTTCATACACCCAGATTCAGAACTACCTATTTTTGAAGATGTTAAACAATTTACAGGCATATTATAGAACCATGGTACTCTATAAACACATAGAGAAAACTATGTTGTTATTTCACAAATTCCATAAATCCACATTCTTTTTCAGTACTTTTTTTTTTTGAGATGTCTCTGCATCTGTACAGATAACTGGTATATTTCCCAGAACATATAATGAGGCTTTGGATAAAGGTGCCCTCTACTTTTTCTATTTATTTTCTTTGTATGTACTACCACTACTAAGCCCTCTTTTATTTGTAAAAATTAGCAAACTTTTCTGTAGCAAAACAGCAGACACAAAGACCTCACAATATATGTTGATTACCTGTATCGTTATTTGGTTCGGCTAAGGATGGAGAAAAGTCTTGGCCTATGCCCAGGCTGATCTTTCAGGGGCAGAGAGTTGTGCCATATTTCTGCTTTAGGAAGTTTGCCTCTCTTCTTCTTGAGATTCTTCCCTAGTGGCACAGTCATCCTTTACTTTAATTTGACTTTGTTCTTCTCCCATCTCACTCTCCAGAGCTTCTAGCAACCCTGTTTCAGTCAAGAAGGCGATTAATAAGTTTTCTGCTATTTCTTTTCCCTTTTCCTTTCTAACTTACACTGCCAACTCCTATTAGGCTATGCTTCTTCAGGCCCTTGCTCTTATTCCTACTTTCTGGCTTTCTATCTGACTTACAACTAGAAGACTTATAAAAATATTATGAAAATCTTGAACCAGAACCCTCACATTCCCATGACTTGGCTACAACTATCAACTCATTGTCCATCAGGTTTCATTTTTGTAATGTCTGTACTTTTTGCTTTCGAATATATCACATCCAACTGGGCTAAGTTTAAGGTTTCAGAGAGGCTTAAGAAATAGCCTTAAACATAAGACATATGACTTATTAGTGGAAGTTTTAGAGATCAGTGACTACAATAGGCTGAATGAACAGATAGCACCTCCATACCTCAAGGTGTTTCAACAAGCAGTGCCTCTTCTTCCTTGGGGCATTTTATTTAACAGTGACTGGATGGACCAGTGGCATATATATATATTTTACAGTTCTCTCAATTCTATGCTCTTGACCATCCAGCAGCAGTGACATCAGACATCAGAATTAGCTTATTTAGTTTGCTTATATGACCAACAGCTCAAGGGGCAACTGTCCTGGCATACATTCAAGAAAAGTAGGGTTTTACTCAGCTTTTTCATCACTGAGACTAAAAAATTGAAAGGAAGATTTTAGAGGAGGAAAAGTTTATTTGGCAATAACAGTTTCAGAGGGCTCAGTTCGGGGCCAAGGTGAGGCAGAACACCATGGGGAAAAAGTATAGTAGAAGAAAAGGGACCAAAAAAAACCAAAATATGGTCATCACCAGGAAGCAGAGAGAGAGGGTGGGGTGAGGTTGGGGGTGTAGACTGACTTCTCACCATGGAGAAAATATATACCATAAAGGCAAACCTCCAAGTACCTCCTCCAGCTACACCCGACATGCTTACAGTAACCACCCAGTACATATCAAGGGGTGACTGTACTGATTAGATTAAGACTGTCATAACCCAATCATTTTACCTCTAAACGTTTTGCATTGTCTCATACATGAGGTTTCAGGGGACACCTAATATCTAAACCACAATAGTTTATCTTGATATTTGTAATGCCCTTTTGAAATTTAGAGTTTTCATTTATTGGAATTGATGTTACATCTCTTTCTCTGATATAAAAAGTAATGAAGTCTTCATTCAAGTCAGTGAAGAGGCAAGAAGGAAGACACAAGAAAATTTCATCATAGAATTGTTTCCTCATATCCCAAAGAGCTAAATTCAATGCAGATGGTTTATAGGATTAGTATTAAAGTCAGTGGAAATTAGGAATACTTCATCTATTCCATACTCTTTTCCATTCTGTTTTCAGGTGGTTAATATTCTGGAAAAGAAGTCAAAGAGTTCTACTGCACAGAGATGAAAGACTTATATGTATACACTTGGAAAATATAACAAAATGTCTGAAATCTCACATGAATAGAATCATCAGTTTATCAACATAGGAGCAAATGGCTTTTAAAGGCTTTCCTGTTTTCTAATGGACTGAATGATTTTAATCAGAGGGTGGAACAAATGCTTACTTATAAATCCCTATCAAAGAGAAAGATAAGTCCAAGGCAATTTCAGCACAATGAAATTCTCAATTTTTATTTTATTATATTGTGTATTTATTTCTTAAAAACTTTAGTACCAGAGGAAGTACTAAAATTAAGGTCTATATGGCTGAAAGGAAAATTGAAAATATCACAAAATACTTTGTAAGATTCAATGTTTATTTATTTTTTTAATGTGTCCCTATTCCACATGTAATGGAACCTGGCCTGCTCAGAGTCTTCCAGAAAGAGTAGCACAAACACTTATATTCAAAAACTGTTAAATTATCTCCCAAACACTTCCTATATCTACTTTGTAAAAGCTGCTCAACTGACTAGTCCTGTTCTGCATTACCTATGTAGCATTTTTATTGTTTTTAAATTCTTTTTAGTAATTATTCAACTGGCTTTTTATAAAGTTTAAGCCTGAGCATATACATTTATCAAAATGCACCTCAGATGAGTAAATATTAGACCAGTCTGGTACAACCTAGTGTATGGTGAATTTTTTTCTCTCCTGTGTTTTCAGTGTGCATTCTAGCACATATTTCTTGTTCCTGAGTCTTTATACTTCTACCTCTGTTTTATGATTTTTAGAAACCTTTCAGTCACAGAGAATTGAGGCCCACTCATGCTGCTTCTCAAAATGGGCTTACTAAACACAGGTGCCAGAAATCATGTCTTGAAGGAGCGATCCAAGGCACCAAGGCACCTCCAGGTACCTTGGCAGCTTCATCTGACACCTGTCTCATCTCCCTTTCATTTTCTTTTTAGCTTGGCATCAACTGTGTACCTTGTAAGACTCTTCAGCTTCAGGTCACTCAGTGCTCACAGTCTCTCAATTAATGGAAGCACAAAGTTAGAATCAGACTTGTCCTTTACAAAGCAGGACAGTCATATTACATACAAGGGTGGGGGTGCAGAGGATTAATCAAATAAGTTTTATGGTAACATATCTGAGTAGGGACACTCATCAGGGATTTTACTAAAGGAGGAGGATATTTTCCAGATGATTGTGTGTGTGTATGTGTGTATGTGTGTGTGTGTGTGTATGTTGGTGGGGGGTTAAGTAACTAAATTAGTCTCATGAAAGATACTCATATGGGAATTATGTGATACAGTTAGGGTAGTCTTGTTTTGTTTTTGCTGTATATTTTTCCTACTTTAAATGTGAAATAACTAATAGTCTTTTATGTATTTTACATTGGTAATTGTTTTTCTTATAAAACAAAATAAGTCAGTATTAGATAACTTGAAGATGTATCTTAAAAATATAATTTTTTAGGGGATGTGGCTCAAGTGGTAGTGCACTCGCCTGGCATGTGTGCGGCCCGGTTTCAATCCTCAGCACCACATACAAACAAAGATGTTGTGTCACCGAAAACAAGGAAATAAATATTAAATATTCTCTCTCTCTCTCTCTCTCTCTCTCTCTCCCTCCCTCTTTAAAAAAATATCATTTTTTAGAACAGTTTGTTGTGCTAAAACTTTTTTTAAAGAGAGAAAGAGAGAGAATTTTCTAATATTTATTTTTCAGTTTTCAGTAGACACAACATCTTTATTTTATTTTATGTGGTGCTGAGGATCGAACCCAGCGCCCCACGCATGCCAGGTGAGAGTGTTATCACTTGAGCCACATCCCCAACCCATGCTAAAAAATTTTGAATGCCTCTAGCCAGGTAAAAAGGACAAGGGACATGCAAAATAATAATATCATTGTGTAGTTTAAAAAAAACTGAAAAAAAATACTTTGTGTCTTTTGTTTCTTAGAATAAACAACATGCATTTTTAAAAAATTAAAATAAACTTCAGAATGCCTATAAAATGTAAAGTTCTGTAGGAGGTAATGGCTTCCCCATAATTACCAGAGAAAATCAAGTCCTCAAAGAGAAGACAGGAAGGAAACAGACAATCCAATATAAGGTGATGAATTTTAATATAAATACAGGACATTTTCTGTGCCCTCATCTTAGTTTAAGATGTTAAAACAAAGAACCATAAACTGAGTGTGTTAAACAACAAAAATTTATTTTTTTACAATTCTAGCAAAGAGAAGTCCAAGTTCCTGGTAGCAGTGTGGTCCAGTTCTTGATGAAGGCCTACTTCCTGGTTTACAAATGGACCAACTGTGGTTATATTAGAATATATACATTCTGGCAGAGACAAGAGTGAGAGAAGCTCCCTATTGTCTTTTTTTCTGAAGGCCCTCCTCCCATTCATGAGGATTTCACCGTATAAACTGATTACCTCCCAGATTTTTCCTTCTCCTAACACTATCACAGGTAGGATTCAGGATTTAACATATGAATTTTGGGGGAATATAAACATTCAGTCCAAAGCACCTTACTGTATACCAGCCCCTATTCAGAGTACTATCTGTATACTGATTCATCTATATTTTATTATAATTCTGCAAGTCAGGTTCAGTTATTATCATTACCCGATTAAAGATGAAAAATTACCAGCACAGAGAAATGGCATCACTTGTTTACCTCAGTACATGATAAGGACTGTGCTGTTCTGAACTTGGTATCAAATGCTTATACTGAGTAGATAATTTATATGAGCCTGACAAGGAGTGGTATATGGATGATTTTAATGAAAGCAACTAGGTTATCTGGCATAAGCTTATTCCTGCATCTACATTGTTTCTTTTAAGATTCTTCAATTTGTAATATATGTACAAGGAGTCAGCTCCTGATTATAAGCTTCATGGTGCCTTCGTTATATATTTTTTTGAACTCTGCATGTTGAGACATTTTTAACTAGACCTTGCTGCACAGAATCTCTTGCCATTTGTGAGCTTAGCTCATTAAATATTTGTTAAAGACTGAGAAGTCTAGTATCTGACCCCCCAAACTTTGCATTCCAAAGACTTAGGAATGAAGAAGCTAATTGGAATCTAATTTAAATTCTGAAAAACACATTCAATGGTAACATATGGATTTCTCCCCTTACAGTTTATCCTTCATTATTTTTAGTGAATTCCTTCTCATTCATATAATTCACTCATTGTGTCATAAAACCTAGAGAACATCCAAAAATATGCACACTAATTCTTAGTATGCCATCAGATTTATTACTCAGAAAATATTCCTCCAAACTATATTCACACCAATAAGCTCCTTTTCAGATTCTTTGTCATTTTATTTTCTTTAGTAAATCTAATAATATGATTAGAGTTGCTCAGATAATGTTCCATCTCAAGGTTTTATTCATTTCTGATTCATTGTGTCTATTATTAAACCCAGCTGTTGATGTTTTTGAACAAACTGATTTCTGAATTAACTCTACATTGTGTTCTCTAATAACCCCACTTCAGTATTAGCATGGGTTGCTCCCAATTTACTTTTAGATAATTAAAGCCTCTCTTTATTTCTATCTAAGTTGCCTGTTTTATTTCCCAGAACACAAGGATGTGATTTCATTCATGTTGATCTAGGGGTCTAAAGTTGATAATCATTTTTCTACATCTGCCCTCATCAGTGTCGGCCTGCAATATATGTTGCTATATCCCCACCCCTTGACTTCTGCTCATTAGCATTCAAATTCCTACTGATATATTATGTTTTTCTGCCACAAGCCATTCCTTGTTGTTTTCCTATAAAGTCGGTACCTTTGCATCAGAATTGTCCTAATTTCCCTAGCATATTAGATATTTTCCCTATTGACTTGTTTATGATGATTATTTACATATGAATGCATCTGCTTCAGAACTGATGACACCTTTTACTGAAATAAGAATATATATGTGTATATATATATATATATATATATATATATATATATATATATATATACTCAATATCAGAATAAGCAATTTGCAAGTGAATATAGGGAGAGAAGAAGATGTAGGTCATCACACAAAAATCCCTGCTTGTTTCTCTGTTATTTTCATGATGGAAACTAGAAAATTATTACATTATTTGTTAAATCAGAACAAAGGGAAAGTGGTTTAGAAAATTATCATATTCAATATATTCTAACAGAGGTTTACTTTTAGAAGTATATACTTATAAGTATACATATGTATCTGAATATGTACCTATGCAGGTATAGGAATACTTTAAATTTGATATGACTTTGGGTTTATACTCTTAAATACTTAATTTTAATACTTAATTACTTAAGATTTTTTTTTACCAAATATGTATGTCTTATATGACAAAATCAAGTAATAGAATTTTTGAAGAATATGTAGAATCACTAGTTTTCTGTATGTAGATTTAGAACTAATGTGTCTGGTATGAGTTTCTTGGATTTTATTATTCTCCTTTAATAAAATGCATTATTTTCTGGATGATAAATATGTAAATTTCTCAGGAAGACTATGTCATTAATAGTTTTATTGTGAAATAGGAATTGGAATATATAGTTAATGCAGGTAGGAAATTTCTCTAAAAGTCACTATCTTCTTATAATTCTTGGATCACTTCATTGTTTAACAACTTTCCTACCTAATTGTATAGTTAATAAAATAGTAACATCTATGCTGAAAAATCCATATTCCTGGAAGTTAAGAAAGTGTGCTTTAAGATTGTGCAGATTAATTTAATGCTACCTAGTAATATAAAAACAATTTCTTGGAAGCACCCAACCCTCAACCTTTTCCCACAATTTTTACTAAGCAGAAAACCTAACTCCCTTTAGTTTAGCTTCTTCAAAAATGTGTATTAGTATATTTTGCCTTTTCAAGAATAAGACTTTCTTCATTCTTTTAAATAACTCTCTAATAATATGTACTTGAAGAAATTAGATTTTAAGTATCAGTAATGCAGATTTTCCTCTTACATGCCAACTCTTTTTACCATGTGGAATAATATCACAAGAATCCCTATTACCAGATGTGAAGAGTTTCTTGGAAAGCTTTTCTACTTTACAAAAGGGAGAGTTGGGAAAATAATTTCTTAAAACTTTAATGCTCCAATTGCCTGCTAGTAGGGAGCTGAGATAGTAAGTAGAATGTTTTGAGCCTTGATTTGGGACAGCCTAAGAAATCCAAGCCTGTGAAGAGGACTTAGAAGTTGACATTTGATGTCCTGAGACTTTTCTTTACAGTAACTAGAGTATTAAATATTTCCTATACTATAGGAATCTTAATTTTTAATATATAAGAAGAATCCAGATATAAAAACAAAGCTATTTTTAACAATCACCACAAAAAACATTTCATCATGAAAGCACAATCTTATGATGTTTTTCTTAATATTATTGACAATACAAAAGTGACAAGGAAACTGTGTTTCAGGGGAAAATTAAATAGACCTACTTAAAATATATACAGAGGTTGAATGTAGAAAAATTTGAAAAAATGAGGTTGAATATGTAGGATAGTTTTGATATGAAGAGTCTATATTTTCTTTATATTGTTTCTGTTTTACTACAATCCTCTCTATCTTTTGGAATCTAGTGTTTTTCCTAATTCAATTATCAATTTTCATGTATCTCATTTTAAGTAATACTATGGTATTTATTTTTAATCAATGAGAATTAAAAAAAAAAACTAGTTGTAAGATATTTTCATACTTTTCAGTAAGAAGATCCATTTCTAAATCACTAAAGTTTTCAAAAACATATGGTAACCTTTACAAATACTTGATATTTTTCAATTTAATTTTGACCTTTAAGTTTATAATTTTACCAATGCGTCTGGTTCTCAGTTTTCAAAACCAAGCATTAAGCTGATCAGTTAAAACCACTGTCCTGTACTAAATAGTGATCAATGTATTGACCTGTTCCCTAACATAATATTCGGTTTAAATTTTAAACAACAACTAAAAACAATTGTGACTGTTTTTTTTAGTCTTTAAGCAAGTGAAATCATTTTCTATACTTTTCTGTACCCGTCAGTGAAAAATGTCAACGTGAGCCAGCGACATTATATTACACTCTTTGTTTGTATGTTTTGTTGCTTTACATACAAGGTTTTCCTTATAGTTTATTTCTCCCTAAGAGGCGGCACTTTGTTAATACAGCTGTGTACAATTTTCTGACAAGTGCTGAACCTACCCTAACAAAAAATGGTTCTTATTTATGATGTGTCAAACAACTGTTCTGAGAGTAGACCTTTTAGGTTGCATTTAGCCTTTAATTTGACTGAATTTAAATGGCATAAAATGCCTTTTAGTTGGGCCTTGGCTGGCATATTATATATCTCATTTCAATGAAAAACATTCACATGCAAATACGGTTTGTTTGGAGTGAGGACAAATGCAACTATCATGACTGATGAAGGCTTTTGATCACAGTTCTACACACTGAAACCTTGAAAAAGAAGAGGATATTTGGACTGGCATCTGCAATCCCATGAATTATTTAGTTCACATTATTCATAAATCTCTTTGAAGAGGAGGTTTTATGAGGTTTTAAGGAGGAGTCGTCTTAGTTTTGTTGCCAGTTTCAATGTATGCTGTAAGTGCCTGCCTGCATAGGAGCACTTTCTTTAAACGCTAAGTCTTCCCTAGTCTGGAAAGTGTGTTACTCTAGTACACTAGCAAGTAAATCTTGTAGCTCTTAGGAAATGGAATCACATGCCCATTCCTTCTTTACTTCATCTACCAGGATCTATTACTATAGAAAAGTGAAATAAGTATAATTTGGAGCATTTCATGCTGAGTATATGTAGAAGTAGACTTTTCCACAAAACACATTTTCTATTTCAGCTTCACGGCAGAGCAATCTGAACTCACTCCTTCCTCCCAACACCATGAATCCCCTTTCCTCTGGACCTTTGCATTGAAGTTGCTGTGTGTACAGGCATCTCTTGCCCCAGATTTTCAACCAGCTTCATCTAGCTGGGGAATTGATTTTTTCAAAATTTAATCCCACACTGTTGACCTAGCCCTAGTTTTACAATTAAGTTCTATTGGAATTACTTCTCTACATAGTTGTTTTCTTTTCTACAGGATAAAATCTCCCATGACAGGGACTAGTAGTAATCACATTCTTTGTCCAAGTACATCATTATTCCTATAATTTATACTGCACATTCAATAAGTGGCTCTTAGATTATCTTAACTTGAATTATATTCAAATTATATCTCCAAAATGGAAAAATGGATATATTTTGTTTTCAGTTTATACAAAGAACTATAACTTCAAAATTATTTTCACATTTGAGCCACTGTGAGAAGTTTAATATTAGGTAGTACTGTGGGGAAAAAAAAAAAACCTTCCATTCATTGATCTTGCATTGGCTTTTGGCTAGCACAGGGTGTGACTCATGTTCAGGCCTTGTTTTGAAAGTGTGAATCAGAATTTATAGTTTGCTCACTTTAATTTTTGAGCGATATTATCTACATTTTAAAACTAATGAACAGTTGCAGTTTATGATTCTAAATAACTATCTCAGCCTTTCAATTTAGAGTTCACAGTATTTAACAATGCTGGGAAGGAAGAGACTTAGAGTACATAATATTTAACAGTATCTTCCCACTCTTAGAATTCTCTGATTATCTGAAATTATCCCAGGTGGGATTTTAGGCTTAATAGTAGATTCAAATGTAAACAACCTGAATAAATTTAGTTACAGTTTGACTATTTAAAAATCCTGAGAACTTTTCTCTCATAAATATAATTTTCTGTAGATTTGTGGGATTTGTCAACATATTTATTAATATGTATACATAAACTGGTTTGTAAAATTATAAAACGACATTGTGACACAATATTTACTTTCCAAGATAGATAGACTATGTAATTCTATAGATGAGATAAGCCAGAACAATGGCTACTGAAAATCAAGAGTTATAGTATAAGGGGAAGATTCCTGTGTTGGGACTTGGAAGTTTTCGAAACTTCTTAATCCTGTTGTCAGTGACTTGGTATTACTGAGAAAATTTCTTACTGTCCCTCCAGCCTAAGTTTCCCCATATTCAGTTTGGAATTAACAGTGCCAGATCTTAGAATTTTTTGTGACTCCTTATGCAATCATAGATGTGTAAACATTTCATTTAAAAGCATTACATTGCTTCTCAAATTGTGAGATTTAATAATATTAATTAACTCTACAAAATTTATGGTAGATCATTTTCTGTAAAGGAAGGTTACTTATTAAAAGAATGTATTTTTAGTTTGATTTAATGAAGTTGTTAATTGTTGTAGGCTATTTACTTTTATCAAATGCACATTTCTAGATACCTTTGGTATGCTTAAATAGGTCTTTCAAGGTAATGGCCTACAAAGTTATTGTTAGGTTTCATTATGAATGTAGCTGTTACAGACATTGAAACTCAAAGTAGTGGGGCATGGTGGTGCACGCCTATAATCCCAGTGGCTCAGAGGGGAGCCTGAAGCAGGAGGATCATGGAATCAAAGGCAGCCTCAGCAATTTAGCAAGGACCTAAGTAACTCAGTGAGACCCTATCTCTAATTAAAATATTAAAAAAGGGCTGGGGATATGGCTCAATTGTTAAGTGACCCTGGGTTCAAACCCTATTACCAAAAAAAAAAAAAAAAAAAAAAACCTCTCAAAGTGGAAGGTATCAGTTTAAACAACAGCAACAAACAAAAAGAATAACCATCTAACTTCTTCACAATTGGGTATTTTATTAAACTATTATCTTTAAAAGTATATGTTGGTAATCTGATAATTCTAGGTAGTATTGATATATAAAATGTCATGATGATATTAGAAGCAAAACTAGAATCTATTTTACCTGTAGCACAATATGATGCCATCTCCCCATCTCCCCACTTGGTTGCCATAGCATTTTTAAAATTTTTAATTATTATTTTCATATGTTTTTTATATGTGGCAGTAGAATGTATTTTGAAGTTATACATATATGGAGTATAATACCTCATTCTTCTGGTTGATGTGATGTAAAATTACATTGGTCATGTAATCATATATGTATATAGGATAATAATGTCAGACTCATTCCGTTGTCTTTCCTATTCCCATTCCACCTCCCTTCCCTTTATTCCCCCTTTGTGTAATTCAAAATACTTCTGTTCTTCCCTAACCACCTCTCCCACCATTATGAGTTAGTATCTGCAAATCAGAGAAAATGTCTGGCTTTTGTTTTTTGGGGATTGGCGTATTTAACTTAATATGATATTTTCCAGTTCCATCCAGTTACTGGTGATGGTCAAAATTTCATTCTTCTATATGGCTAATAACCAATTGGTTGTATATACCACATTTTCTTTAGTCATCTGGTTGGTTCCATAGTTTGGCTATTGTGAATTGAGCTGATATAAACATTGATGTGGCTGCATTGCTAGTATGCTATTTTAAGTCCTTTAGATCTAAACAAAGGAGTGGGCTAACTGGGTCAAATGGGGGTTTCTTTCATTCCTGTTTTTCTGAGAAATCTGTATACATGGAGTAGCATTTAGAGATGCTCAGAAATTGAGCACACAGAATATACTTCTGCATCATTTACATATCCTGATCTCTCTCTCTCTCTCTCTCTCTCTCTCTCTCTCTCTCTCTCTCTCTCTCTCTCTCTCCATACATTTTTTTCTACTTTCAGTGACAAAGTTCATTTCAAATTTCATTTTGACTATAATTTCAGACTACTTGAATCCAATATTAATATAAAATAGTGATACTTGTTTTCATGAGTGATACATAATAGTTTTGTGTTCATAATTGCTTTCATTTAGAGTTTCTTCTAAAATATTTACCCTGTTCTACAGAGGAGACAGTTCATGACATTCCAAGATATCTGTAACCTAATTGGCTTCCACATATAAAATATGAAGTGGCTTGTTTAATACACTGTAATTATGTAATTACAATTGTTTTCATGTGTCTGCAAATCCCTATGTCATTTTGACATTATATTTTAATAACGGACACTGTTTGAAATAACTTTTCCCCAAGTGCTCTTTTAGGCAAAGTTTGTGATAATTTTTTCAGAAAATTTTCCATAAAGTTACTGTGCAGAAGATTTTGCTAGTGCACCAAATAGATTTTCTGAAAATGAACTTTTAAGACCATTTTCCATTATATTTCCATATGACCCAAATAATGTTACCTATAGGCATTTTACCATAAAGGGCAGACTACATTAGGTCACCCCTTCCCTCACAATATTGAAATAACCACATAAATAAAGTTCCACTCAGAGAATGTTTGACTCAGATAAAAAGTTCAGACCATAAAATTATGTTCTCCAAAAATTATTCTTGTTAATTAACATTGTATTTGACACGCTTGCCTAAGATCTCCTAATATGGCTTGAATTTAAGGATTAGAGACCCTGTAAACTCTGGCTTTCCTTGAGATTGCCATACCACATATACCAGTGCCTAGCCTATCCAAGTGAATCAGATGTCCCTTTTTTGATATCACAGTTACTGATACATAGTTGTGGTGTATGTAATTACACAATGGAGCTGAAGGAATGTCAGGAATGATAGATGATTAAATCCGGTTAGCTCAGTAACTTGAAAATAACTATTTTAGGACCTGGTATCCTTGTCTATAAAATGACTCTGTTCAACTAGATAATTCTTATTGTCTGAGGGACAAAAAATATTATACATTTATAAGAAGTCACATTCATAAGAAAGTTTTAAGTTGGAAAACATATTTTTGATTGGTTGATCTACACTGTGAATTTTTTTTCCACGTGTTCTACTTGATGGGTTGATTTGGAAGCAGCATTCTTTTGTCATAGATTTGCAGGTGATCCATGAAACATCTAACCCCTACTTTACTCTTCAGGTTTGGCTTCCAGTCTTTGGGTCATAGCACTATTAATAACTCCAATGAAGAAAACAAAGAACATTTTAAAATTTACTGCTTACGAGCTTGGATAACACTCTTGGGGGAAATGTTGATGACATCTAAACCTAAATGCATGTGTTTATTTATCATATAATGAACTTCACTTATTCATTAACAGTTTTTTAAAATCACACGCCTCCTGGATTATTTCTAGCTATCTTATGAACACACAAGAGTTGACTTCATTTTGACACTTCTTGATATTTCAAATAGAAAAGCTCTTTGTGGAAAGTGCATACAGCTTATGAGTTTTTTTTTTTTCCAAAGTTAGTTTTTTAATAAGATACAAAAATAGACAAACCTAGGATTTAATGAACACAGCTTCAAATTTATAACATGAAGTTTCAATAAATAGACTTCAGTAAAAATGTGTTTATATGTGATACAGTCTGACAAGATATGGTTTTCCTAGAAATATAATAATATATAGATTAAACTTTTTAAAATATACTAATATTATTCACTGTAATAATGGATCAAACTAAAATGATTCATTTTTTAGAGACATGTCCCCCAAATACCAGAAAACCCTCAAGATATCACAACTGGTAGTAGCATCTAGCAAAAGTTTATTCTTAGGAGTTAGATATTTTTATTATTATAAATAGTATTGCTGTCTTTTTTTTTTACATATTTATTTTTATTTTTATTTTTATTTTTTTTTCTCTTTTTTTTTATTGGTTGTTCAAAACCCTACAAAGCTCTTGACATATCATATTTCATACATTAGCATACATTAGCTTCAAGTGAGTTATGAACTCCCTTTTTTACCCCAAGTACAGATTGCAGAATCACATGGGTTACACATCCACATTTTTACATAATACCATAATAGTAACTGTTGTATTCTGCTACCTTTCCTATCCTCTACTATCCCCCCTCCCCTCCCCTCCCCTCTCATCCCATGAGTTTTATAATTTAAAAAAAATATGTGTATGTATGGTTCTTTTTCCCTCCAACTCTAAAAATCGATATTATTAAACACAGCCCCAATCATTCATTCAAACCACTTAGGTGTTGTTTCATTCTTCTGTTCTGTGGGGCTGAGTTTTGAACTTGGGGCCTCATACAAACTAGGCTGAGCTCTACCACTGAGCTACACTCTCAGCCCATTAAAGGGCAATTTTTGAAGTGCTGTTACAGGCCTGTGGCCTGCCATGTGGAAATGGACAGCCAGTTCAGTCCTTTTAATGTTGCTAGAAACAATTCCAGTAAAACACAGTGTAGCAAGCAAAACTTTACCAAAGAGACTGAGAAGTGAGGACACTGTACAGCCTAGGAACTGTGTGGAACTCCTGCAGAGAGGATGGTATGGTACTCACAGAGTTGAAGTTTTTAAGGAAATATTGTCCATAAGTTTTTGTCTCAGTTTCCTGCCCCCTTAATTGGTCATACTACCTTTTGAAAAGTCTCCACCAAGTTTACTTTTAGTGTCTTGCTGCTTTGGCTATCAGGGTGAGTGGAGGTTGTGACATAGTTTCGGTGATAAGAGAGGGGACTGGAGACATGGCTCCAAGAGATAATGATGACATGGTCCAGAAGCTCTTGCTTTTTCCTAAAAAGGTGTCATTTGTTAAGGCTGGGGGAGATTTTGACATACCAAGTCTCTATGTCCAGGTTTCTATCCTTTCAGAAAATGCTCCCTGGGCTTTTTAGTTACACTTGTCATTGTCATTTCACCCGACTCACCTCTACCTAACAATGCCTTGTGAAGCTCTAAGAATATTCTGAGTCTCCATCTTCAGAAAGCTCACCGTCTAGGAATGGAGATCAGATGGTAAACATACTCAATTCACTGTAAATTCTGTCATTACGAATGGAGAAGTGTCTTGAGATCATAGAGAAGAGCATCTCATGAATTTCTGAGACATCAAGCTTAGGATAAAGTCTGAGTCCTTAAGGAGGAGCAACCGTTAGGCAGGAAAAAGCAGATGCCAGGCAGGGCTAGCCTGGCCTAGGATATGCTGCTCCAATGAGTGCAGAATACACTTGACACGGAGGGTTGCCAGTTGAGGTTGTAAAGATAAGTAATTGCAACTGAGAGCAAACAGTGAAGACTTGTAGTCTAGTAAAGAAGTTTGGGCTTCAACTTAAAGGTAATAGTGAATTACTGAATGGTTTTAAACAAAAGAAGGGTGTGGTCAGATTTGCATTTTAAGAAGAGTCACACTTGGTACAGATTGGAAGATGGGTTCAGGAGACCAAGAGAAACGCTCTTATAATAATGTAGGTGAGAGTTGAATACTGGATTTAAAATGCCTGTAATAAATCAGGAATGGAAGCATAGGGGATATAATGGAAATTAGTGGCTGGATATGTATATTGGGTAGGGAAAGAAGCTCAGGTTTGGAGGAATAATGATAATCGGACTATAACTGGCACTTGTTGAGTTGAACTCAAACGTTTAGTAAATTTCTATGTATTTGTTCTTTTCAACAAATAATTCTGATTCTGCAATAGAAGAGCTGTTTTTAAATAATTGTTTCTTTTTAGCTGAAACTGAGTTTAGAATGATCTGTCTTTTGTGTCTGATCTGAAGTTAGAAAATCAGAATGTGAAGCCAGTGGGGGTGTGTAGGGGTGTGTTTGTGTGTGTGTGTGTGTGCACGTTTCTTATTTATATTTACTTTTATTTATTTTAACGTTATCTTTTTTCACAAGCAGAAAGCAACTATAAATTTTCCCATGCTAAATTCCTAAATTAAAGCCAAATGTTTTGGTAAAATATCAACATGTTAGTGTTTACCACGACATAATTCCTTTTCTTTCATTCACAGTTTTGATGTGGACAATGGCACATCTGCGGGACGGAGTCCCTTGGATCCCATGACCAGCCCAGGGTCTGGGCTAATTCTCCAAGCAAATTTTGTCCACAGTCAACGCTGGGAGTCCTTCCTGTATCGATCCGACAGCGATTATGACCTCTCTCCAAAGACTATGTCCCGGAACTCCTCCATTGCCAGTGATATGTGAGTACAGGAAGGGGCAGAAATGAAGAAATCAACCCAATTTATTTCCACAGTTGATGATGTAATAATATCAAAGAGTTTGTTCAACTGCATCACTCTTCTCTAAAACAGGAAAATGAGTAAAATCATGCAAACTGAAAATGAATGGTAGATTCAAGTTGAGTATGAGTAAAATCATGCAAACTGAAAATGAATGGTAGATTCAAGTTGAGTACTCTGTCATTCTTGATAAGACACATTTATTTTCCCAGAAAAACATTGGGAAAAGTGAGAATTGCATTTTTAATACACACTTACATTTAAACATCAGCTTTATATTTATGTAGGACCTTGGTTTTAGCTGCCCTGCCACAATGAGTACTTTCTAATATTTTGAAAGACTTTAAAATCAGAAAATCCCTGTGAATGAATCTCAAGTGATGTATATATAAAGGCTCACACTGGTTTGTCAGATCACTTTAGAGATGTTTTGGAGATGTGGCTTAAATTAAACCAATTTTTAAAGATGAATCACTAGAGGAAAGCCCATAAAACATTAGACAGACTCGAATATCACTGAAGACGTGGCACACAATGGAAAATACTATAAACTGCAGATCTTATACTATTTTCAGTTCATTTTTGTAGCACATTCCATTCTTGTTTTTATGTACTATTTATGTGCTACATTCTGCATTGTCATATTTGGTAGCTTACTCTATGTATAGGACTGATCTCCACTTTCCTCTTCTGGATCTCGATTTCTGTCCAGGTACACTCACCATCTTCTCAAAACATAATCTCAAAAACTCCTAATGGGTTATAATTTATCTTATAGGAATTAGACTCTATGAGACCCCTAAGGGCCTGTGTTATTCTTGGTATCCTAATAGATCATCCAAGTATTACAGGTGGTCTAAGTGAAATTCTAGAAATTAAGTTGTGTTCTACTCTTCATTATAACCTCCAGTTATCATTGGTGTTTACTTTTAGTTATTAGTTTTTAGCATTTGCATTATTGTTGTTCACTCTTTATTTCCAAACAACTTTCTTTTCTCATTGGCCCTATCTCTGTGCTATTCTTATCCCACTTTCATAGGTTTGAAATTCAGGATAACTGTCTATTCATTTACCAATAATGAAAACACTTCTTGAGACTTCTGGCATATTTAAAGTTCCTATTCTGGAGTGGGGAGTGGAGGTCTGGAATTTTAGTTCATTGTTATAAAATTGGAGCATAGCATCCTTGAGGTATTTACAAATCACTACAAAAGCATGGAAAAGAGAAGGGGGATTTTATGCCCAAGGGAACAGTGCAGAAAACAACAGACAGGGAACAATATTTGCAAAATATGAGGCATGGAAAATGACTAAATTAAGGAGTGACAGTCTGCTTGGTGTAGGGAGCAAAATGTGGTAAGAGAGAAAGATTCAAATGCAGTATATGGAGAGCCAAGAGCCAAGGAGGTTCTTAGCTCAGGTTTGCCCTGATTATATTCTTGTTTCCATGCATTCCAATCACTCTATTGTGGAATCTTGGCACAGTAAAGTAGTCACAGGGAAGTGATTTGTGTCACAATTCATAGAAACAAAGCAGAGTAAATTTGATGAAGACCTAGATCAAGGAAATGGCAGTGGAGAAAAGAGATTGGACCAGATGCAAGAGGGACAAGGTTTATAGAAGTTTGTGCATGTGTGTGTGTGTGTGTGTGTGTGTGTGTGTGTGTGTGTGTTGGGGAGTAGCCACCTGGGGAAGGAGAATCAAAGGGATTGCTAAAGTTTTTACCCTGAATGAGTAAAATGATGATGTTGATGTGAGGAACAAAGAACAGAGAGTAGACAACATGATGGCAGGTAATAAGTAATAGATTTGGCCTTTATGGGATGAAGATAGGGGAACGAGACAACCATTAGGCCCAAGGACAAAGAGCAGAAATAGTAGTCCACAGGACCAAGAGAACTTAGAAGAACCAGTTACGACCTCTGATTACTAGGTCTTTGGATATTAGTTGAGTGAAGCATTCTTAGTCAGGTAATGGAATTAAAAACCCACTATGTTGAGGAGTGAACTGAAAGTTGAGATCTGAGCAAGTACATGTATCTTTTGAGAAGGTTAATGAGGGAGACAATAAGATTGCTTGAGGAATAATTAATTTTAAGGGGAACTGTTTCTTGTTTTTTTTTAATTTGGGACACTTGAGATAAATGAAAATGAGATTAAAATTCAAGGAAAAAAGAGGTTAAAAAGTGGAGTTGTCATTGCTGAAAAAATATGATTCTGAGTTCAAGTAAAGAGATTATCTCTGGAAAAGTAATAGAGACAAGAACTGTATTCTTTAGGAAGAACAAAAAAAGAACCAAGTGAAAGGGGAAAACATAAATCTAGAGATGAATGAGTAGAATGTTTAGAGAATTAATGGCTAATGATCTCTACTTCTGCAATCATAGAAGGTATAACCATTAAAAACCAAAGAAGAGAGGGATAAGGAACACATAAGAAAATCACCATGAAGATCAAAAAGAATAACAGAATTAAGATGACCAGAGGAACACTGAACATCCCCATAGATCACAATAATGATTTTGAATGGAAGCCATCTAATCTAACTTTATCAAATGCAAGACAATTTTGGAAAAAACTCACAGTGAATTAGTGGACTTTATGTAGTTATGTGTTCTTTTCCAAGTAAATAAGGATTAAGTATATACACACATTTTATAAAAGGCCTATAACATTTCATATTTAAATAGGACCTTTATTTTCAAAGCCCACTGAAAGGGATGACCTGGTCTTATACTGGACCAATACAAGAGTTTCTTTATTAGCCTAGCCTCATTGTAGGAGTGACTGGTTTAATCAGGCCATGATGCAATTCTGTATTACAGAAAAATAACATCTTGAATGTGCTCAGTTTTCCCATTCCCTTTGTATATTTACATATAAGATTTTCCTTTAACACTCACTGACACACAGAGCACATTCTTTCTACCAAGGATATGGAGTTTCTGTGGGAAGAAAGAGAAGGAGAATAAATAATTACCAATTCAGTATAAATCTGATACATCCCAGGTCATCTACACATAAAGGATAGGCCTTCTCTTTACTGGACTCTCCTGTAGCTATATGTAAGCTTGTTTCCTTACCTTATCTCATTCGGAATTCTGTGAAGATTGTCCAACAACCATAATTCAACTGTGCTTGATGATTTTATATTTATTAGCCTAGTTGAGCTTTCTACTGAGAAAATTCCTGAGAAATTTCAGGCACAAACAGTACCAGGGGAAGTTTGTGATTATGTATTTGAATGAAATGCTTTAGGAAACCTTTAAATGTTCAGTAATTTGGAATGTAATTGTTTAATTTATTGAAAGAGTGAGGAGGAAAATAATCACTTCCCAGTAGACTGGATTTTGTGACTTTGTCTTCTATAAACAATTCTACAAAACAGTTGAGGCATGTGGAGAGAAAAGGCCAATAATATTAGTAATGATAATCATAACTCACATTTCATGTTCTTTCCTTAGCTTTCCCAGATATTTTCATACCAGCTGTATCATCTGAGGTACTCACAGTTCTTTCAATGGGGGCATTATTATGCCACTTGCAGGCAAGAGATCCAAAGTCCAGTGATTTTAATCTTGCTTAAGAACACAATACATATTATTATCAGTTCTAAAAGAATATATTTTGATACTACCATTGGGAACAAAGTGCTGTGAACTACTATATAAAAACCAAATTAATTTGGCCAAATGAACCACTTAGTGCTGTGAAATTTTGGTCAAGCTCAAAGTAGTCAGAGAGGTTATAAGACAAAAATGCAACCCACTCAGCAAACATATACAAGTCTGTTAGATTTAGGATCTTAAGGAATCACTTGTTTAAAGTGGAAGAGAAGTTCCTGGGAGCTTCTACTCTCAGACTACCACACAGTTTGTTAAATGCAGATGACACAGTAGCAACTTAATTTTTAATAAAATAAGGAGAAAATCTTAAGTATTAACCTGAGTAAAAAAAATAATATATAAAAAGCAAATTTGAACTACTCTTAATAGTTTCAAAATGATTTTATAACAGCAGAAAATAGATTTAAAAAAACTTGCCTCAGTGATGTTATGAAGAAACATGATGGAAATTTTAGAGTAAACAGATAATTATGTGTTTTTTTCTCATAAATTTCTTCAAAATATTTTTAAAACTATCTTTCAAATAACAGTTACCTCTATTGTTGCCCATCATCCAATAATATAGTGTTTCTGTATGTGAAAACATGTGAAGATATGATAGATTGTGAGGATTAAAGGATAATTAACAGTGCTAAGACAAATAGCATTTAGTCATAAAGCAAATACTTTATTGAATATCAGCTGCTTGTCAAATAAGTAAAAAAATAAATCGATTCACCTGAGTAACTGATCCTTATCCCTATCACCTGCTGAATAAACACTAACACACAGAATGCAAAGGTGACCCAGAGGGCCCTTGACTCATGCTTACGTGCTTTACCTACACACAGAATATGGGGTGAGGTGAATGTGGAAGGGGTGCTAAGAAGGAGGTGAGTGGACTTAGTATACCAAAAAAACTGGGCACACTTGGTAGTCTAGCTAACTTGTCCCTATATACCTATAAATCTCCAGACCTCACTGTGCACTGCCCCATGTGGGCATGCTCTTACCTAATGGGCACTATCCCCTGCCATATCTCAGAATGCCACCCTGTCCTTAGCAGTTAAAAGGTGCCCCACGATCCCCAGTTTCAAGTACAGATTTTAGGTTCCAGTCCTTCATTCCCACTACCTGGGCTACTGAAAAGAAGGGTGCTGCTAGTCTTGAACTTGCAAAAGGCAGAAGGACAGCCTATTGTCAATTCATATTGACAGTTTACATGATTTTTCATTGATCCTACTAGGGTATCTCCAAAACTAAAAATAAGAAGACATGGTTAGTCTTACTAGATGTATGTAAAAAGTTTCTTCTAACAGTCCTAGCTAGTTTTTTATCTTATTATATGAATAAACATTTCAAAAGCAAACTGATTTGCCACTTGAAAGCCATTTTTCATTAAATAAATACAAAATGGTATCATGGGTAAATCATCTTTCCCCAGTTCCTGAGTCTTCCCAACTGAGGTGGGTAGGAATAAAGGGTTTCCTAAATATTCTCTGGGGTAACCAGAGGGAACTCACAAAGGCAAAAGGGATATTTGAAATATTCAAGGGAAACAGAAACATCCATCAATCACCTAGAAAGCAAATAATGTCAGTTTAGATCATGACATTCCTTTCTGTTACCTCATATGTTTACAAAACTGTATTTTCAATGGTTGCTAGATAAAAAGCAGGTACTGAGCAAAAATAGATGTGGAACCAGATATGAGAAAGGCAGAACCCAATCTCATTTCAAAGTGATAAGATGCATAGTGCTCAATAGGTGCTACATTGTTGAGATAACACCTCATTTAATTGTTTGGACTGAACTACTTAATAATCCTGACTGTTATTTGTTTGGGCCAATGGAGTGTTATAAAAAAATTACTGAGTTGTTAAGGATGCCATGGACTAAGAAAGTTGGAGAACCTCTGCATCAGGTTGTTGTTTCATGTCCTTAGGACTGGAACTAAACAAAATCTCTGTGTGAAGAGAAATTTTGTTAAAAAAGAAAAAAAAACATGTTAAAAGTCATGAATTTTTTGACAAGTTCTAGAGTAAAGAGTATATCCTGTTCTTAATTCTGTTAGGATCCCAGGTAGCCAAAATCTTTTATTATTTGATAATAATCAAAGTAGCCTGCTCTTTTTCTTCATTCCTGCCAGTGGCCACTGTTGTCATTGTCATTGTGGAGTGCTGATGCGCAGGCTACCACCAGCTCCTAGATCTCAAGAAGTCTACTGACACAGTATTCTAAGATCATTGGCTACCAGGTACCTGCTTAATATCAACCATCTTTTTTCCTTTTACTCTTTTTTATTACTATTATTCTGCAAAACTATTCTTTATTCAGTCACTAAGGTCATTTTATTGTGAATCAAAAAATAAAAAATAGAAGTGGAATAAGCTTAGTGGTAGAGTGCTTGCCTCTCTTGCCCAGGCCCTAGTTTCTATCCCCAGTAGAGAATCAAACATTCCAGGAGTTCCATGAATGGTAAAATACATTTTAAACATTTTTTTAAAATTTTTGAACTGAGAAAATAAAAATACCAGCTAAGCATAGTAACACAGAACTATCAATCCAACTACTTAGGGGGCTGAGGCAGGAGAATCAAAAGTTTGAGGCCAGTGTCAGCAACTTAGCAAGACCCTGTCTGAAAATAAAAATAAAAAGGATTGGGCATATAACTCAATGGAGGAGCCTTGAGGTCAGTTCTCAGTACCAACAATATAAAAATTAAGAAAAAAAAACCCTGAATACATATTTTTAATTTTTATTCTTGTGTTTTAAAAATATCACAAAAAGGAGATCGGAATGTTTTGACATTTTGAATGGATAGGTTTTAAGTGCCACAGGATAAAATTAAAGTGCTGATTTTTTTGGACAGACAAAGCATAGATTGGTTTAAGAAGAAAACAGTGGCCCATAAAGTATTGGCAGAACATTCCTGGAGTCTAGAAATATTTATATCTGTGGGGCTTCAGAATAGACTAAATCCACATGAGCACCCAGAAGGTATCATGGTCAAAACAAAGCAGTATTTTAAAGCCTGAGTTAAATGTAGTTATACTACATATTTCCATGATCTATTAAAATGTCAAAAACAAACAAACAAACAAACAAACAAAAAACCTGGAATACTGACTTAGGGTTGCTAAATTTGTACTTTGTCAGACAAAGGATACTAACAAGAAAATTCCCACTGATACACACCATCATTTTTTAAAAAGGCATTTTCACTTCAATAAAAAAGAAAATGCATAATCTCATAATAAAAGTATTTTCCAAAGAAGTGTGTTTGGCTTTTTTAACAATTCACTTCATGGCCCATATTTAATCTCACTTTGAAAAGAACCAATGAACATTTTGTTAGGTAAGTCCCAGATCTCAGAATGGCATTTGGAAACTACTGACCCCTACCACTTGCCAATGGCATGACTGTGATGAGTTACTTAAGTTCTCAGAGCCCGGTTCCTTGCCTTGGTGTTGGAATATGAGTACCCCGTAATGCAGAATCCTTGAAATTAGATATTGCCCATTAGTGGAGATCCATGCCTGATTCATAGTAGGTTTGTATCAAACATGATGCTCTCTGCTCTATTTGATCAGACCATTCCTTTTAATCTGCTAAAATCTAGCACATACTGTCCTTTAAAACAGTTGCATGCACTCCCATAAATCTTCCTCCTAGGAACCCGTGCTGGAGAAGAATCAAGAGGGCAGGGCCTCTGACATTAGAAATGGGCCTGTCAAATAAGATCAACAGTGAAATAAGAGCCTGTTCCTAGAACACAAGTGAGGTGAAAGTCCTTCTCTGTGAACTCAACCCTTTCCACCTTCCTTCTTCCACTCTGTGGAAATAAGACTCAGCCTAGTACTGAAAACAGTTGATGGTCATTTGTGACATCAGCACTCCTGGAAAATACCCCTATTACACTATTTTGTTTTCTTTGTTTGTTTATATGTGGTGCTGAGAATCCAGCCCAGTGCCTTACACAGGTTAGGCAAGCGCTCCACCACTAAGCCACAACCCCAGGCCTTATTGCACTGGTTTTTATCAAAGAAAATAATTCAATGTACTTAATGAACATGTTTACAAGCATGTGTTAAGCACTTTTTAAATTACTCAAATCAGAAAATTTTTGATAGATAATTTTAAACACAGATTATCTTTTGTACTGTCATATGACTTAACAAATTGGAAGTCATTTATTGGCCTCATGTATTTTCTTTTAAGTTTTTTTTTCTTGTAGCACATAAAGAGATTCCATTGCAGATGAGAGAATTTTTTGCTTATGATGCATAATACCTCTAATTCCATTTGCTATATCATCAGTGCATAATCTTAACAGGGATGAGCATGCTTGAGTCAAAAATTATGGATCTTTGTTTTAAGAACTTTTTTGATCAATGATCAGTTCTAGGTCTTAATCTGTTGCTGTTGTTGTTTTAGTTTTTAATTGACAAATAATATGTGTCTGTATGTGTGGTGTGTGTGTGTGTGTGTGTGTGTGTATGTGTGATGTAGAATATAATGTTTTAATATTTTATACATTATGGAATTATTAAATCAAGCTCATAATATGTCCATCAATTCACTTATACTTTCTGTGATGAGAATGTCTAAAATCTATTCTCATCAATTTACAAATATGCTTGGCATTATTCTTAATTATAGCCTACCTTATAAATGTCTTAAATAAATTCCTCCTAACTCTATATTTGTACCCTTCAACCAACACCTTCCAACCCCATTTTCCAGCTTCTGGTAACCAACATTCTACTCTCTCCAAGACTTCTTTTTTTTTTTTTAATAGATCAACATTATATGTGCAATAACACCTTATTTGACTTTCTGTTCCTGGCTTATTTAACTAAGCATAATGTACTTTAGGCTCATTTCTGCATCATTGTTTTCAAACTGGCACAATTTCTTTCCTTCTTAAGGGAGAGTGCTATTTCATTGTGTATAGAGACCACATTTTCTTTGTCCACTCATCTGTTGGTTGACACTTAGACTGATTTTGTATTGGCCATTGTGAATACTGCTCTAATAAAACAGTAGTCCAGATACTTTTTGACACATTGATTTCATTTTCTTGGCTTATAAACCCAGAAATGAATCATACGATGGTCCTATTTTTAATTTTGGTGAACCTCCATGGTACCTTCCAGAATTGCCACACGAATTCACATTCCCACCAACACTGTACAATGTTTTGTTCCACATCTTTGTCAACATTTTTTATCTTTGGCTTTTTTGATTAAAACTAATTCATGGGTGAGACATGATAGCTCATTTTGATTTAAATCTGCATTTCCCTGATGATTACTTATGTTAAGCACCTTTTCATATATTTATTTGGCCATTGGTATGTCTTATTCTAAGAAATGTTTACTCAGTTCTTGTGTTCATTTTTTAATGGGTTATTTGCTTTCTCACTATTAAGTGATTTGTTAATTATTAAAATGTTAATAAATTTTAAGCAGGTGGTTACAAGATTAGCTGGGCACAGTGGCACATACCTGTAATCCCAGTGGCTTGGGAGGCTGAGGAAGGAGGATCATGAGTTGAAAGCCCTTGTCAGCAACTAAAAAAATTAGCAAGAACTTGCTTCAAAATAAAAAGGGTTGGGGATATGGGCTGTGGATCAGTGTTTATGTCCCTTTAGGTTCAATTCCTGGTACCAAAAGGAAAAAAGAAGAAGAAAGAAATTTAGAATTCTAAACATCTAAGATTATAGTATTTTCTAAAGTGATTTAAAAAAAATTGTAGTTGTAGATGGACAGAATGCCTTTATTTTATTTATTCTTATGTGATGCTGAGGATCGAACCCAGTACCTCACACATGCTAGGCAAGTGCTCTGCCACTGAGCTACAGCCCCAGCCCCTAAACTGATATTTTTAATCCAGTAAAATATCAATTAGAATGTAATGTTTACAGGTGCTCTCTGAAGGGTTTTCTCATTGATTAAAATAGGCAAAATGATATAGTAAATTCTCTTAAGGCTAGTAAAGATGAAAGTGTTTTTTGTTTTGTTTTTAATTTTTTTATTTTTTAATAAGTTATACATGACAGTAGAATACATTTGTCCACTTTGATATGATATATATAGATGGGATATAATTTCTCATTTTTCTGAAAGTACATGGGTAGAATCACATTGGTCATGTAGTCACATATATGCATAAAGCAATAATGTCTGTTTCGTTCTACTGTCCTTCCTTTCCCCATCTCCCCTCCCTTCTCCCCTTTCACTTCCGTCTGCTAATCTAAGGTAACTCTATTCTCTAGTGCTCTGCCCCCTTATTGTCAATTAACATCCACATATTAGAGAATATGTGTTTTGTTTTGGAGGGATTGGCTTATTTTCCTTACCATATTCTCCAACTCTATCCATTTACTGGCAAATGCCATAATTTCATTCTTTTTTTAAAGCTGAGTAATATTCCATTGAAAAAATATATACATATATACAATAATACCTTATTTGACTTTCTGTTCCTGGATATATATATATCCCATTTTCTTTTCCCATTCATCTATTGAAGGACACCTAGTTTGGTTCCATAGTTTAGCTATTGTGAATTGAGCCGCTATCAACATTGATGTGGCTGCATTACTGTACTATGCTGATTTTAAGTCTTTTGGGTATAAACTGAGGAATGGGGTAGCTGGGTCAAATGGTGGTTTCATTCTAAGTTTTTTTTGAGGAATCTCTTACTGTTTTCCATAGTGGTTATATCAATTTGTTTTCCTCCCAATGGTACTTTTCCCCATCATTTGAATTACAGAAAGCAAAGAATTAAAAGTTTTAAAAGAATTTTCTTTTAAAAGAAAATTTCCTTAGGATTACATATACACATATATACAAAATATGCATATATAAATTTACTTGTAGATATTTACATTAGAATGTTTTGTTATCTGTACACTATCCTCAAAGGTCTTTGTTACATATGACTAATTTGTTCTTATCATACCCCAATTATGCACATATGTTATTGGATTATCAGCCAAAACTTTATACCTGGATGGAAAAAAAAATTATTATTTTATTTTAGGGTTGTAGGACATGAAAATCATTAGGTAGACTAAGCTTGTTTTGCTTTATTAGTCATTGATAATATGTTGTTTGATTAGCTTGATTTTGTTATTTTGATATTATTTTTTGCATTCATGTATAATCCTTCTATTTGTTGTCTTTTGATATTGTCTCATGACACACAAAAGATATATTAAAGATTAAGCATTGTTTTGGATGAGGTTTAGGCATTGATAAATGTGTTCTAGCTGGAGAATTACATAGCACATGACACAGATTTGGATCCTGGCCCCAAAGTCACATGACACAGATTTGGATCCTGGCCCTATAACTTCATAGACATGTGATTTTGTTTCTTTCTTAGGCCTCTGTCTTGTCACCTATGAAAAAAAAATTAATAGATTATCATTGTAACATGTTTTGCATATAGTAAAAACTCAATAGATATTAGCTATCACTGTTGTTTATGATAACTAATTTTTATAATTATTACCACTACTATTTATACTTTTATTGAATATTTATACTCTGAATTCTTAAAAGCAGAATGGTGAAATTGTTTTAAGAAATAAAAAATAAGATATTATAAAGGCTCCTAGTGCTGAAGCCAAAAGAAGAAAGGTGTCCCTGAGTTTCACAATTTGAAATAGATTTATATATATATATATTTCAAAGATATATATATATATATATATATATATATATATATATATATATATATATATATACATATATAAAATTCCAGGTGCTGGTTTTAGTTAAACTTATTGTTTTGTGATGGCAGTGTACTTTTCTATATTTAATACTATACTTGAATAGTTTATGGATCTCAACAAGGCTTCCATATGAAGGTTTGCTTTTAGATATCTCTCTCTCTCTCTCTCTCTCTCTCTCTCTCTCTCTCTCATGAATTGAACCCATTGGTTTAACTACTGAGCAGATTCCCAGTCCTTTTTTTTTCTGAGACAAGGTTTATACTATATTGCTTAGGACCTTTCTAATTTGTTGAGGCTGGCCTCAAACTTGCAATCCTCCTGCCTCAGCTTCCCAAGTCACTGGAATTACAGGAAGTCACCTCCCACCTGGCTTTTCTCTTTCTCTCTCTCTGTTTCAGCTTCTTGTCTGTGTTTCTAACTTCTTGTTATGGAAAGAACAAGAAATAGGGAAAGGATGGCAAAGACATAAAGAATGGGAGTTTTTAACTCTTGTCATTCCTGTTTTGAAAACAAGAGTCAACAGTTGAGCCTCTGCCTCTGGTAGCCCTGAGTCAGGACCTAGCAAGGCCTCTCTTTGAGAGCAGAGGTGGGGCAGGTGTAGGCAAGCCTACCCATGGCAGCCAGCTCAGTGATGAAGCATGTGGCACATCCTTCCACATCACAACACTAAAGGCCATTGTGACACTGCCTCCACAGTGAACTCCAGTGACTTATCATATCTGTTCTGGAAGTCTCTGCACTTGACCTTCGCTGTAACTATTACCTGAGTCCCAATCTTCTTGGTCTCCACATGCGCGCACACGTGTGTGTGTGTGTGTGTGTGTGTGTGTGTGTACATATATATGTATATATATAAAATGTCAAAAAGTAGCTTTCTCCTGAGTACTATCAGCCCTCAATCTAATCCCACCTGTGTCTCATGCAGTTCTGAAAAGAACTTTATCTGAAAGCTAAAATTAGCTTCCCTTTAAAATAGATCTCAGATGATTTAAGCTTGTTGATTTTTTTTTACTTAAAGAAAAGGTGATATTGAATAATTCTCCCTCAATTTTATGACACCAGTAGTTACAATTTCAAGTCTCCAGGCACTACTAACTATGAGTTAAACTTCTTAATTTGTTAGAGGCTCTGTCTTTTCCCATCTCAGAAAACCCCAATTGATTGCATGATATTATACACCCTCCTAACTCTTTTCAGTATTTTAAAAAACTTCCTCGTTGAGAAAGTCGTTCAAGTGCCAATTGCAGAATCACTTTCTTTCAAGGGCTTTTTGTTCATTTTGTTTTGTTTTGTGTCTGGTGGTGCACACTGTAGTCACAGCTGCTCAGGAGGATTGCTTGAGCCCAGGAGTTTGAGACCAGCCTGGATAACATAGCTGTCTCAAAAAAAAAAAAAAAAAAAACCATAAACTCACATGTACTTTAAGCCAATCATATGTAACAAAATTAATCTTCTGTTAATCTTAAGTCCCAAATCTCTTTTAATTATATATGCAAAGTTCAGTACAATTAAATGATACATTTTATATTATATTTATTTTCTTCTATCCACAAATAAAAACATATATTACCTACATCATTATATTTGAAAATAGTCTGGAAAAGGTTATTTTCATGTTGAGTTGAAGACAGAAAAATTTTTAAATTATATATTAGGTATATATCCAAAGACAAATTAAGCCTTACATACTTTTGAAAAGAAATGGATAAAATATCCTTTATAGAAGATGTCTGCCACTGAAATGCTGGGAATCTCATTTATTATTACTAAAATGAGACAAACTTGAAATATTTGGCAGAAAGAATTTCTGGGCAATTTTTAAAAATGACACATCTCCACTAAAATTACAACTGTCTTTCTTTATACTTTGACAGGAAAAGAAAGAAAGTTGGATAAATTATGTTAAATATTGTATATTCTAAATGTACCTTTTACAAAGTTTCAGAATGAAATTGAATAAAAGAAAGAATTAAGTGTTTTAACAAACATGCAATCCTTTTGACTAGTTCAAATCCACTGTGATGCACTTCCAAACTAAAGGACTTATTACCATGGATTAATTTAAGAATGATGATGTGCCTTGATCCATATGACTTAACTCTTAGAAAATTAACTTTATGGTCAGGAAATTATAAAGAATAAAATGAAAGAAAAGACTGTAGCTTGGGACAATGTCTGGATTTCATATTATTTTTGTTCTGGGTATCTGAACTGCCTTCAGTATGGCCACGTGTTGAAGCAAATTGAAAGCTCTTCAATTGCCAAATCAAGGAGACACTTCACATGTAATTTTCTCATTGTGTAATATATTTCCTGTCATGGTATCATGCTTTTTATTTTTTTATACCTTTATTTTATTTATTTATTTTTATGTGGTGTTGAGGAGTGAACTCAGGGCCTCCATGTGCAAGGCGAATGCTCTACTGCTGAGCCAAAATCCCAGCCCAGAATCATGCTTTTTAAATAACACTTTTTCTTATAGAAACCACTGAAGTGTCTTGAATGTATGTAAATCTGTTGAAATAGTCTTTGCCTTTTGAACTTCTAACAAAGAAAAACTAATACACACTAAATTTATTATCTTGTTCACTACTTATAAAAACAATTGGCTTTGAATGGATATGTGTGTGTGTGTGTGTGTGTGTGTGTGTGTGTGTGTGTGTTTGTATATGTCAAATGGTTAAATGCTTAGCTCTGGATCTCATACTCATGCTTTCGGAAAAATTTGGAGCATCTTCAAGTATTTCTCAGTTGCTCTGTAAGAGTTAAGTTACTATTTCAAAGTGAGTACATAGGCGGAATTGCAACCCTAAATTGTGCCTGTCATCAACCCTCAGAGAGCAAGGTCAGAATGATAAACCAATGAAGAAATGCAGTTGTCCAACCCTGAACATCGTTTTGAGTTTTGCCTTGTAGTTTTCACTTTTTTGTTTACTAGATAACTGTTCTGACTATTTTCCTATTTTTCGTACCTTTTGTTGGTCCTTATTTTTAATCTGTCCTATAGGAGTGAGCTAGTGAAATCATAAGGGGCAGGGACAGAGCAAATGTGGCTGTGTATTCTTACCTGTGTGACTTTTGTGTTTAGTTTTTTAACCAGGTTGAGCCTCAGTTTTTCTCATCTGTAAGATGGGAATATACCACTTACCCCGCATTATTGTGTGATAGTTAGTGACATTGTACATAACAGCATTCCCCTTAGTTTTGTATGTTTCAAATTTTCTTTAAAGTTCTTTTACAAAGCCCATAATGTTGTCACTTTTCCTCTCTCAGTAACCATTGATTTGACTCAGGTCCTCTCTTGACACTGCCTACTCTACTTTCAGTTTTGCCCCTTCAAAACTCTCAGTCCCTTATAAATCTGTCATAATGGCTTTAAAGTTCTTAACTAAGTATCAGTTTTCTGAGTCTTTTAAATTTCCTAACTGCATAAGAAAGCAAAAGCCATTGGAATATAAATAATAATTATTATTACTAATTATAGACTACTAAATTTATCGAATTTTAAGCTAAACACATTCTGAATACCTGAACATCGGTCACTTAATCCTCAAATAACATTATGTATGGACTATCATCTCCATTTTACAGATGAAGAGACCAAGAGAAAGAGAAGTTTAATAACTTGCACAGTATATATACCGAGAACATGGCGGGGTCAGAATTCCCAACTCTCACTCCCATCAGAAAGTAAAATCCCAGGCTTTTCTTACATGTACAAGGGCTCAGTGATCTGCAGCCTGGCTCACCACCTGCCACTCTTCTTGCATTTCCTACCCTGCAATGCATTTACTAGAATCGCTCAGCTATGCATTGTAGCTCCTCGAATGTGTCATATTCTTCCTCACTCAGATGATTCCTCTGCCTCTTTGGCTTTGTCTCCTCTTGCCAGCTGCCTCTGGGACACTGCCTTTCTTACTGCTTCAGTACACCGGCCCACTTCACTCTGGGCCATTCTTCTAGGAAAGAGCCTTCCTGGATTTGGCTTCAGAAGACCTTTTTGGACTGACATCCTGGAGCTACCATTTATTTGCTTCTAGACCTTCTGATCTCTTTGAACCTCCATTGCTTCCTCTATAAAATTATGGTAAAACTTGATGTCCAAACTTCATAGCATGTAGGATTCTATTAATAAAAAAATAACAGATGTCCCTTGAAAATGTGGTTCTGGAACCAATGGAAAGGAAAATGACACATGCCTCTTTTGAAGTGCTTTTCCGTCTTTTTCTCCTATTTTTCCACATTTTGACTTTCAAGAGCTCTGTATAATTTGATGGTGACCACAGCAATTAGTCTCTTTGTTATTGGTGATCATGGCGAACATTCTCCCCGTGCTCTTTATGCTGTACCACGTTTCGTAAGCATTGTTTTAGGTCACTCGGGTTATTTTCAGATTGTGAATGAGCAAATAGACAGGTCAGTTGCACTATTTTCAGTGAAAGTAATGTTCAGGAAGCTTTCTGTGCAGAATAACTGCTTACACTTGATTCAAAAGCTTTGGCTCTCTAGATCAAGAAGTAGCCCATGAAGATAGGGACATGCTGCTGTTGAACTATTTATGCTAGGAAATACCAAGAAAGAATTGCAGGCCCAAGTTTCTCACTTTCTTCTAAGTAGAACATTGCACAACTTTTCTTGACTTTCTCTATCCCTCCAAGTCACGTCATGCTGACACCTTGCTTCTATATTGCAGGCCTGGTGTGGCTGAGGTTGCTGTAGCAACAGCACACATGGGGTAACATTCCCCTGTAACTATGGTGGCTGAGACATGAGTCAGTTGAAAAGTTTCACGGGGTTTTTATTAGTATATGATGCAGTTCCATGTCATCTATAGTTCCTGGCTTGTCCAACACTTCCAGAGGATGATGCAGAACACGAAACGCTAATCATCTTCAAATACTTGGGCCAGGGTCCTCTCACAAAAGCTACAGAGGCTGCTGCTTCCTTCCACAGCACCCCTGACTAATAATTATACTAAGAGACAAGAGTAAAGCCCAGGCCCCAGCACTGGAATTGTTTCCACCATAGTGTACCCTGTTAGCCCCCAAAGGCAACAGTGACATTGATGGATGATGGAGTCACTCTTTTCACCTAGGTAGCTGGATAATGGTTCAAAATCCAAGAGGATGCATTTTCAATCCAGTGCCTGAGAAGAACATGTGCTGAAGAATAAGGATGAAATTATTGTAATTCTCTATGGGGATTTATGAAACTTAACATTTGAACTTAGCATGGAATATTGATTAAAACTAGTCGTAGAGTTGTTGATGACTTCTAACATGGAATTTGGTTTATTTTTCAGACATGGAGATGACTTGATTGTGACTCCTTTTGCTCAGGTAAGCATACTTCGGTAAGCAGGCCGACTTCTTACAGATCTGGAAATTGGTTTGGGAGGATTTGTTCTGTTGCTCGATTTAGTTTTAAAGTAAATGAAATTATAAATGCAAATTGTGTGGTTCATCCAAGTAACTCATAGGCAACGCTAGAAAATGTGACTTTGGCCCTAGAGATCTGTTTTCTTTAAATTGTGGTAGACCCAAAGATTGTCTTTGCTTCAAATAACAAATTACCCTAGAGATAGAGAACATAAATAGGCCCATATTTCTTAACTGATACAGGCATTAGAAGCAGAAGGCTTTATTGTGGATTAAATTACATTTAATAAAATGAGGTACATGATCATTGCTTGAAATTCAATCATACAGTTCAACCTGATACCTTATTTACTCCTTTATACATGTGTCATTGGCACAAAGAGTTAGCACAGTGATCTGTGTTTGTTTACAGCATACAAATCATGAAAATACTTTAATCACATGACATAGGTGCAAGAAGGTGATGAGATGATTTGAAGTGTTCTGGAGTGATTCTCAACCCTAGATGCAAGCTAGACTCCCCTAGATAACTCATCCCCATGCCCAGGCTGCATGCCTGTGGATTTCAAATAATCTGGAGATCCAAGAATTTGTATTTTTTCAAAGGCCACAGTATTTTTACTGTGTGTAAGAGAAGTTGATAGCCCCTGATGTAGATAACTAAGGACAGAATTGTTTGAAACTTATTTAAACTGGGTCATGAAGCAGATTTAAAATCAATACTGACTGAGAAGAAATGTTTAAATGTTGAAATACAAGCAGTGCTGAGAAGTTATACAAATTGTAACTACAGGTAGGTCAGAAATAGAAGTAGCACCTTGAGCAACTCATTTAACTTTTCTGAATGACTTTGAGGAAGTCACTGAACTTTTCCAAGTCTTACTTCCTCCTCTTTTAAATTATAATTGCAGGAGTACCCACCTCATAAGATGTTAAAAGATTAAAATAATACTGGTCATGCAAAATATTCACAAGAATCCTAAAAATTTTAATGTTTATTAAATTTTAATTGAAACTGGTTTAATTGTATAGAGATGAAATTGCTCTTTTCTTCCTAAATGTCATCTTAGGTATAATTTTTTTAAATGAATAATAATAATGTTGGAACAATGTGATTTTGCAGTTTTAAGTTTTTAAAAATTTATAAAATAATTTAGACCACAATTGTAATTAGTTCATAAATAAAATGTCTAATGGTGATTTAAAAAATTAATGCAGGTGGGCTGGGGTCATATCTCAGTGGTAGAGCACTTGCCCGGCATATGTGAGGCACTGGTTCGATTCTCAGCACCACACATAAATAAATATAATAAAGGTCCATTGACAACTAAAAAATAATAATGCAGGCAATTAAGAACAGATGATGATCACCATCCATTCCATATGCTCAAGTCCTTTTGCTGGAGATCACGAATTCTTTATAGTGCTTGTATTTCTGTTTCAAAAAAATTTACACTCTTACATTTTAATCATATTTGTGATAGCAAACTTTTAATGAAACAGTTTGTAATTAACTCCTATTGAGAATTTATAATTTTATAACTAAGAGCTGAGAGCTAGATGAAAAGGCAAAATAAGGTAAAACAATATAAACAACCATCACTAAATGTAGAACCAATCATCCCATCATGAGTTTACTCAGGGAGCTAGCTAAAACTAAAATCTCTAGATATTATTGTAAGAAAAATAAATCTAAGCATGTTGTAAAAAATGGAAAAAAATCTGTATGTAATATTCTGGCTTCTTACTTCAAGTAATATTTACTAAACTCTAACAAATTAATAAATTTAACTTGGCTCCTGCCTTTAGTTAAATTCTAAAGAAGTCTAGCCTTTTACATGATTAGACATCTATAGTGTACCTATAATCTCCAAAACAACTACTCAAATTTCTCTATATTGGGACGTTTATACATATTTTATATACAAAACATCATTTAGCCATAAATGTTAGTTTACAACGATTAATACCCTTGAAACTGGAACTTTGAATATAAACTAATTCTTTGTAATATTCAGATATATCTGATGCCTAAAAGTAATCTGAAATATACTTAAGGAGATTTTACTTATCATCAACTGAGGGACTCATTCACCTTGCTGAAGGTGGTCGTTGCCCCAGGGGCTGTGAATTCTTTTTAAGTGGCTTCACCACAGTTTTCATAAATGGATTTTTCCTGGGTATTAGATCTGGGAAGCTGTACTAAAATATGAGAAAGAAAAGGCTTTTTAATACTGAGCAGTTTTAGCACTGATGGGGTATCATTGCAGAAGCAGGTAAGACTAAAAGCCCAGTTGGGTCCACCTGGCATATTTTGTTGACTTAATTGTCCTCTCCTCAGAAAAAGAGTGTGTAATACAGGGCAGAGCACTTACCACTTAATGTTAAATATTATAATTCCAAAAATGGAATATATTTATATTCCTTGAAGTTATGCCAACATTATTTGTTCTGCTATACCATAACTGATTTTAGCCAACATGCACAGGAAAATGTCTTATCAAGTAGGCCACAGAATCATACCCTCTTCCTACTATGTTTTGGATTCATAATTTTACACTAAATTTTGGTGAGAATTTGCAGGGAGGCCTGAGGTTGTGGCTCCATGGTGGAGCACTCGCCTAGCATGGGTAAGGCACTGGATTTGATCCTCAGAACCACATAAAGATAAAAAAATAAAGGTATTGTGTCCATCTATAACTAAAGACTATTAAAAATAAAATAAAATTTGCAGGGAGAGCCACATTGCTCTCAAAATGTTTCTGCATACAAACTTTAGAAAAATTAATATAAGCAAAAGGAAGAAAATTTCCCACAATTCACCATCCCCAAACAACTACTGCTCACATTTTTTTTCTTACTTACTATCCATTTAGGTTTGTTTTTTCTGGGTGTTACGACTTTCCTTATGATCTTAAAAACAGGCCATGATTGTCCAAAATGGTCAAGGACCTTCCTCCAACTCATCTTTGTCTTCTTGAAAACCCATTTCTTTAGGCCTGAGTGCAGCCCCAAAACATGAAAGGATCCTGCCCTATTATTTCTAAATTATGGCCTTTTGGGTTTTGAGAAGAATTAAATACTGAATTACAAGAGAATTTAGGAAGTCACCAAAAGATATATCCCATTTTGTTGGATGGAGCTGAACCTAGAACATCTTGGTTAGGCCTAATTTTCAAGAAGGATCTTACAAATCCCTCTATGTTTTATTCTAATGTGAAGAACACTGTTAGAGTAAAGTTTTTGCTAGGGGTCAGCCTGAACTATCTTCTGCCTCTGGTGGCTTAGACTTTTCCATATAATTTCTGAATCTCTCTGAGCCCCAGAAAAAGTTCTAACTTTAATTAGTTTGTATACATCAATCTCAAAACTGAAATTCTGTTTTGGGATCTGCCCTTTTCCTCCCAAAAGAATAACAACTTGGCCAGAGTTCCTGGGGGCCCAAGAGCACCAAGGAGGCACAACACTGCTGAATACTGGAGTCAGCGGTCTCTGGCCTCGAGTCCCACTGTTTGCAATTATGACAACCTAAGACTCTAAGTCTCCTGGAATTCTCATCTGAAAGTCTGTAATATTGAAAGAAGTGGAATCTTTAATGAAGCAAAAGACAGGAAACCCCCACCCAAACATTATCCTGACTCCCTGGGGAGTGCCTCACATCAGTCAGTCTAGAGAGACA
>NW_027512870.1:0-70000 GCF_048772815.1 Callospermophilus lateralis
ATACTTAGGATGGAAAACTAGAGAACTCTACTTCCAAGTTGGCAAGTAACTTCCCAATCATTCAGGCTTTTTTTTCACCAATTTTTAATTGGGTAGCCTGGGAAAATGTCACTGTGTCTACCAGTGCATTAATTTGGACAAGGATAGTAAATCATAGTATGGTATCTGTTGACAAAACAAGATATAAAGATGTAAAATTTTGTAAACTGTGTCTTAAACTTGTATCATAAAATTTTGTGAATTTTGTCTTAAAATTGTATTATAATTTTCAACATCTGAACCTGAAAATTATGGTTGAAATGCCTTAGGCCTGAGGTGTCTGCTCAGAATAGCAGCTTTTTCCTGCTCCTTCCAGACCTCAGCCAGGACTTATGTTGAATGGCAAATGAAAGAGGCCTGCAAGCTCAGTAGGAGAGTGATCTGAGGCCTAAAAAAAATTAAATTGTATGGTATTTACTAATTAATGGCCAGTCAATTTTTCTACGACTCTTATTTTTTCCTTAGGTTCTTTATTTTTTTTTTTTTTTGAGCTCATGATTTTGATCCTAAAGACCTAGGATGATGTTTTTCTGACCAGTTCTATCTTTGACTAACTGTGTAGTTTTTGAAACATTGCAATGGATATTTCACCTGGAAAAGCTACAAGGCCTTTACTATTATTATGTGTGCACAATTTTGTTATGTGTTGTATGTCTATATATTCATATGTCCGTATATCATATATATGATACACAAATTAACATTTATAAAGAGCACTCATTAAAACAAAAACCCTCATAAAAACAAATTTTTAAAAAGTGGATCCAAAGATCTTTAATTCAAGTGATTTAAATAGTTGAATTTAAATTGGATAAAGAGATAAAAATAAATGTCTTTAAATTTAAGCTTACAAGTTTTTCTAGGTGTTCAAAAATCTAATAAAATATTAATGTCTACAAATGTTCTAATATGCCTTGGTTCTAAGACTTTTCCTTCAACAAAAAAATGGTTTACACTGTTCAATATATTTGTCTAATATATTGATAAATAAGTAAAGTAAATTTGATATGGGATTACTCATTCATGAGTACTTTTGTTAGATATCTGATTGATTTACTAAGGACTGTATAAGTTTGTACTAATGTCTGTATAAGATTGTAATAATCAGTCATGTGTTAAAGAGACAAAAATTTCTTAAAACATAAGTTTACCCATAACATTGTGTTGATTAAGTTTTATTTTTTCTAGAGCAAGCAACCATAAAAATTAAACAACTGATTAAATAAGAACTGTTATTTTAGAGCACTGTACTGCCATTTATTTAAAAGCTAAACTTGGTTAATGTAGAAACTTCAATGTAATTGTGATGCTATTAATGTGCTCATATCTTTCAGGTATACGAATCTGTAAGGTAGAAACTTTAAAAGAGCATTATTTCAAGCTGGTATTCTGAAGTTGTATGGTAAAAAAAATATATTGGGCATTCATTTACTTCTTATCAATAAGATATGTAAAGTTGTATGTTACTTTTTACATTGGGGAACAATTTAAATGTATTTTTATGTTAATGAGAGTCTAATCTATATAAAGGTTAAAAAGTTTCAGCCTTTCTTAAATTCATGTTTTAAATGTGATATCATATGGTGTTAACTAATGTTCATGTGACCTCAAATAATATATGTAATCTTTGTAAAATGATATTTAAAAAAACAAAGATCATCTTTAGAAGTAAAACACTTAAGTTTTATAAAGAGCTCTGCCTTACCTGAGATAAGGCTCTGTGTCCCATCTTACTATATGTGAGAATGACTACGAAAGCAGTAGGTCAGATATTATTTCATTTAAAGTTATGTTCAAAAGTTGTTTTTTTTCTGTCAAGATTTCTAGGATCTCAAACAGGGGATGTAATGTATAACTCAGCTTAAAACTTCAGGGTAGCTATTACACGAACTAAGTATTTTTACTCTTGTTAAAAAATTTTATTTTGTAATTTCCTTATAAGTGATCTAAAGATTCCTTGTTAGTGTTTTACAGAAGTGTTGCTTTAAGAACACAACATGGGTTAATTTAAGATAATAAGTGATCACCTACAAGACAGACAGAATAATACAGATCCCAGTTAATAAAAAAGATAAATAATTATAAAGTTATAGACATTAAAGCCCAGTACTCTTAATATAAGGCTGTTAAAATTTATTTGCTGGATGATTAAGATTAGGATTTATATTAAAGTTACATGAAAAGGGACAAGAAAACCAATATTTGGCTCTTGCCCTCTGAGTCAGTCTGAATCCAGGGAACAAGGGACTTCTCAAAGAGCTTTGCAACTCTGGGCCTCATATCTTCCCAATTAGGGAGATTAATGAGACCCCTGGAGAACAGAAAGCCAATCAGTGCATTTGCTAAGAAGAGGAGAGTCATCAGAGAAGGGAGACATCCCTGATGCTTCCAAGGGTAGCCACATGTTCAAGCAAGACCTGGACCCACCTAGCGCAAATGGCACTAGCAGAACTGAGAAGCTGCTCTCAAGTTTCCCCAGGAATGACTCCCATAAAAGCTCAGCTGACTGTTAACAATAGATAGAAACAAAAGTCAGTTTGACTGTTTCATGATAAACACTTAGGAAAGACAGTTAAAACCAAAATACAGCCATTCCTGGGCATTTTAAATAATAATATTAATAATGATAATAATAATTTTTTATACACATTATGTTAGCCTCCCAAAATAAGTAAGACTGGAGGCTACAAAGAAGGATTCCCAGAAAGGAATGCCTGATAACTATAAAAAGAGACTATCAAGAGGAGCTGCCAGAGGCAGAAATTTTTAGTTTAAGGCCTACAGATATTCCTAACCTACAGGTAGGGTTGGTGTTTGCTAGTACGATTATCCAGCCCTGAGTAACAGAATTAAAGGTTTCTCTATTACACACAGAGGTCATACTAGTAAAATGATTTTGCAAGATCAGATGATATTAAATCATTAAACTGTATCTTATGGAGAGGGATAACTGTAACACTAAATGTTAAATATTAAGTTGACAGTCCTGATAACTGGGAATATTAAAGCCTGCTGAGGGAACTTCTATACAGTGACATGTTCCAGCTGCTGCAACATTTTTTCAGTACTCATGGTTCTTGTTTCTCACACAGAAGAACCCATCCCCAGATGAATTTACAACCTGTTCTTCCCCAAACAGACTTCAAAACGAACTGATTTCTGAAAGGCAACTCATGTCCCTCAACTGACTTCTAAAAGGCAACTCATGTCCCTTATACTGTGCCCACTCACGTCACTCTCTCTCAGCTCAGAAGAAGCCAAAATGAGTGACGCCTCTCGTCTTACAACTATGGAGCCAAAAATAAATAGAATATCAATATAAGTAATTAATTAAGTCAGGTAAAACCAGGAATCCAATTTTGGGTGAGTTCTAAAAATTTGGAGACTGTTACCTGAGGGATTAAAATTCCCTTATTGCTCTTTCCCTACCCTATCAAAAATTTGGAAGGGACACATTAAAAAAGGGGGAATGATTTGCATTTCTCTGACTGCTAGAGATGGTGAGCATTTTTTCATATACTTGTTGATTGATTGTATGTCCTCCTCTGAGAAATTTCTGTTCAGGTCCTTGGCCCATTTGTTGATTGGGTTATTCGTTATCTCATTGTCTAATTTTTTTAGTTCTTTGTATATTCTGAATATTAGCGCTCTGTCTGAAGTGTGAGGAGTAAAGATTTGTTCTCAGGACGTAGGCTCCCTATTTACCTCTCTTATTGTTTCTTTTGCTGAGAAAAAATTTTTAGTTTGAGTAAGTCCCATTTGTTGATTCTAGTTATTAACTGTTGTGCTATGGGTGTCCTATTGTGGAATTTGGAGCCCGACCCCACAGTATGTAGATCATAGCCAACTTTTTCTTCTATCAAACGCCATGTCTCTGATTTGATATCAAGTTCCTTCATCCACTTTGAGTTAACTTTTGTGCATGGCGAGAGTAAGGGATTCAGTTTCATTTTGTTGCAAATCTCACTCCAGTAAGATTGGCAGCCATTAGGAAGTCAAACAGCAACAAGTGCTGGCGAGGATGTGGGGAAAAGGGTACTCTTGTACATTGCTGGTGGGACTGAAAATTGGTGCGGCCAATTTGGAAAGCAGTATGGAGATTTCTTGGAAAGCTCGGAATGGAACCACCATTTGATCCAGCTATTCCCCTACTCGGTCTATTCCCTAAAGACCTAAAAAGAGCACACAATAGGGACACTGCTACATCCATGTTCATAGCAGCACAATTCACAATAGCAAGACTGTGGAACCAACCTAGATGCCCTTCAATAGACGAATGGATAAAAAAAAATTGGCATTTATACACAATGGAGTATTACTCTGCATTAAGAAATGACAAAATCATAGAATTTGGAGGGAAATGGATGGCATTAGAGCAGATTATGCTAAGTGAAGCTAGCCAATCCCTTAAAAACAAATGCCAAATGTCTTCTTTGATATAAGGAGAGTAACTAAGAACAGAGTAGGGAAGAAGAGCATGAGAAGAAGATTAACATTAAACAGGGATGAGAGGTGAAAGGGAAAGGGAGAGAGAAGGGAAATTGCATGTAAATGGAAGGAGACCCTCAGGGGTATACAAAATTACATAAAAGAGGAAGTGAGGGGAAAGGAGAAAAATATAAGGGGAGAAATGAACTACAGTATAGGGGGTAGAGAGAGAAGAGGGGAGGGGAGGGGGGAGGGGGGATAGTAGAGGATAGGAAAGGCAGCAGAATACAACAGACGCCATAATGGCAATATGTAAATCAATGGTTCTGCAACTGATGTGATTTTGCAATCTGTATATGGGGTAAAAATGGGAGCTCATATCCCACTTGAATCAAAGTGTGAAATATGATATATCAAGAACTATGTAATGTTTTGAACAACCTACAATAAAAATTAATTTAAAAAATATTAAAAAGCAAAAAAAATGCGGGGGAATGATAAACCCAACCTGATCATTTATTAAAATTGGGAGCCATCTTGCCACAAAGTCATGAAAAGATAATTTTGCTTTCCTATAAATTACTGCAAATTCTGAATCTGCTTGGAATGCCTGTCCGTGCCTTGAACTCACATATGCCTGGCTCTCTGACCAGATAGCAGCCCTCTCTGAAAATTTAGTGACACCTCATAAATATTGGCCTTCTCTGGCCAGACAACGACTCTCGTGAGTCTCTAATGGTCCTCATAAATTCTGATGATGGGGCCAGCAAAAAAAAAAATTGTAAACTAGCAATAGTGTGATGCTTCTCCGAGTTCTGTTATCTGTAACCCCCCTTTTGTGTAACTTACTGGACTATAAAGCTGGGCTGTAGGAAAGGTGGGGTTGCTGTCTTGTTTCTGCCATTTTGAGAGGGATAGGCAGCTCAGCCAGTGGAAAAATAATAAGCTTGCTTTAATTTGATTTTAATTGGAGTCAGTGGTCTTTTCTCCTGTCCTGGTCAAACAGGTAAACACTCCACAAACATGGAGCTCTGCCGGCCTAAAACTTATTGAGAAACTCTCCCTGACTTTGGGCACTTGAAATATATGTTGTTGTCAGGAGCTTTAGCTTCTTTGTAGTGAGACCATCAGAGCTGGGTCTGCATCTATGTGACCTGGAGGACATGGTTTCTTATTTTCCAATGAACATGAGGCAGGAGTGCAGAATTCTCTCTTTGTAGGGAAACTGTTGTCACTGAAGGCTAAGTGTCTCCCCATGTGGTATGTGAAGCCATTTGCGCATCTTCCACATTTCATGGTGTTTCTTGCTGCTGCACTGGGGGTTTAGTATTTGCTTCATGAAATACAAGGAGATCAACAGGGACTCAGTGCTGGAGGGATTTCTCACACGTGTGGTGGGTCAGGGTCTCCAGGAGAATCCACCAATGAGGCTTATATCCCACATAGCTTGCCCCCTCAACCATTGCAACCTGATTCTGAACACGGCCCTGAAACCTCTCCATATAACAAGATGCCTTTATATGAAGAGATCAGACATATAGAAATTACTGGCTGCACCATGTCTGCCACAAGACATTTGGAAGTCAATGGCAGATCCAAATGGCCCCACCAGAGATATTTTATGACACAACTGCACACCACAGCTCTGGGTCACTACTCAGCAGGCGCCAACATACAGGATTCTTTCTTCTACACCATTTTCATGAAACCGTCAATCAAGGCACTCTCTGGTACACTAATGATCAGCAAATGGACATCCAAATGTTCTTCAGTGCCACTTGGTCATAAGAATTTCAAAAATTTCATGGTATTTATCTAGCCATTTTTCAAGGATGAAGTTGGAGGCACTGTGAGTTTCAATTCTTTCAGGAACCATTAAATGGTGAGGAATTTCATTTCAATGAAAGCTCTGGAGGACTCTCACAGGCAAGGCTTCCCATGGAGTGGCCAAAAGGTCACATGAAGCCAGGCCCATTGAGGTCTACAATGCTAGGTCCATGTGTGTTTTGAATCTCAACTATGGTTGCCAAGTCTTTCAGAATAAAATCATGTGATATTGTAGCTGAGATTCCCAGTGTTTTGTGGAGAGCCACCTGGGCCTATATCTCAGTTTCCAATGGGGACTCTCATGCGTGGCCTCCTGAAATCCCAACACAATTCATGGCAATTCTTCTCTGAGGTCAGGTCCAGAACGCAGTCTCTAAGGGGAATCACACCAAAGTTCAAGCCATGGTGGACACAGTTATGTCTTCCAACTGCCACACAAATGACCACAATTAAAACCAAAACACTTTCACATAGCCCTCGTCTTCTTCCATGTAGACACTCATCAAATCCTCTGGCTGGACGTTTCCAAAAGGGGTGAAGTCCAAGACCCTGTCCAAAATATGCTCCCTCGCCCCTATTTTGCCTAAGGTCAGTGTGGCCTAAACACCTTTCCTGTGAACCAGGAGTGATCAAATAGGCCTGACCTTATTACTGCTCCACTTCTCCAATTTGAGGCCTACTGACTGCCAGGTATAAATTCTTTATATGAATGGGAGTCATGAAAAAACCCAAGCATCTCTGGTCTAGCCTTTGCAGGCCAGGATGGAGGTCAGGAACCTTACAGAAGATGGCGAGAGACTTCATACACAATGACTGCTATTTTGACCATTTTGTATTTGTAGCACACATGGAATCTTACCTTAGATCCATCAGGTGTTAAGAATCTAAGCAGCAGCCTCACACAGGTTCACGAGGCTGATTCAGACACATCCCTTTTGGAAGCAATTAAGCAAAGAGCCACAGGTGATGCCCATTCATTTCCATTTGAAAACTGTTTTCTTAAGGCTTCACAAAGGGGTGGCCTGAGGCAAAGACCTTCCTGACATTCAGGGCAATGAAGCAATAGGTAAGTAAATTGCCCAAAGCAAGGATTCTCCACTGAGACTTTACTGGTCACATTGATATCTGAGTTTTCTGAGATCCTCCCATTCCCTTCAGTTATCATGTACATGGCCATGTCACAGTGCTTGGAGGTGGTACATATCTTGGACACAAAACCATGAGCCAATTCTTGAGAGTGGCCAGAATTCAGGAAGAAAACAGAAACGTAGTAAGATAGTAGGTGTTGCCCATCCATAAGGCAAGTCACAGTCCATGCGTTAATTGGGCAGGATGAATGCTGGGAAGCTTTCTACAAGACAGGAAACATCCATTGATGCATTTTCTTTTCTAATGTCTACAACCACGGACACAGTGGGAGAAACAGACATAGAAACACTCGCCTTGTCAAACAATTTACTAGAAAAAGTCCATTCCAATCCAAACAAACCACCTTTCCTACCTATTCTCAGAACATGAGACAAAACCACAAACTCACACCCACACCCACAAAGGCACCTCCTTCCCCCAAGTAGGTTTGTAACTATCCAGAGTGTCCTTTGACTGGTGGGTCATACTATGTTCCCCTGATATGGCCTATCCATTCTCAGATCTGGTCTCCTTGGCCAACTCTGTGACGTTGTCAGGAGCATGTGGAGAGCCACTACCTACTTTCTCAGGAAAGGTCCCTGGCATGTGGCCATCCTCACATCAGTAGGTACCAAGAAAGACTGACTCTGTTATTAGTAACACCAAACAAGTGAGCCCACTGGGACTGGGACTTGGATTGGCTCTCAGTGCCTGGCTTCCTGGATCCCAAGTTTAAAGTGTTCCATCACCAAGGAAGTGAGGTAGGTTACTTCCTTCAGGAATTTAATGAGGTCACTGCCTTGGCAAACACATTGTCCTAACAGTTGCTTCCAAGGGTTCCATGAGATGGAGGCTGCCCCTACTTCCTGTGACATTTTCACAAGTTAGAATGATATATAAATCAAAGGCACCAAGAAACAGCGCTCCACAAAGGCCTGGTTTGGTCCGTCTCCTGTACATTAAGAGAGAGGCTGATTCAGCCACATCCCTTCATCCTGACCAGGTTTTTTGGCAATGGAAGATGACTTTTGCTCTCTCAGGTCCTTCATAGCTGCCTACATCTTCTTCAGGGATCATTTCTGCATGGACGTTTGAGGTTCTCAGCAAGTGGAAGATCCCCTACATCCCTATATTTTAAGGCCAACTCTGTCCCTGCTCTTCTCTAAAGTTAGATTGAGAGATCACTGTGTGGTTACGGTTAATAACAGTTTCGATTTGGGTTAGGAATCATTCTGCAGGATGAATAATGGTATTGGGAATCTGTGATATTTATAAGAATATAGACGTGAGTTAAAAGTATGGAAACAGAAATCTAGGTAAGATTTGCATCCCAGAAGGGCATTGAGACCTTGATTGGGATACTTAGCAATGTTATACTTTCTGCACAAATGTTTCAGATAAGTCCATACACAATGGCATAGGATGTTGTACCTTGGATGATTGAATGTCGAAGAGAACCTCCAGTCAAAAAGGGATAGTCGGTGGAATTAGGAAGATAGTCAGTAGGTTTAGAAAGAAGGGTGAGAATAAGATTTGGAAAAAAGTTCTTTACCAATAGGGTTTCGGTTAGAGAGTGAATATTAATGTCAGCCCATGTTAAGTGTCAGTCACAATAATGAATTTGGGAAAATATGTAGGAAAGGAGGTATCAATAGAGACCTTAGGAAATCAGGCAAATTATTAAGTGAGTCATAGGATTAGGCATTTTCAACAGGGTTGAGGTTGAATATATAACCTTAGGAAGAAAGAAATATGTAGTCACCAATAGAATTGACATTTGAGAGCATTAGGCAACCTGGACATGAATGTTTTTAGTAATTCTTGCTCACTTTCCATTTAGGCTTTGTTGAAAATAACTAAAATAGCTACTTGTCTCTTCCTGTTTTTCTGTATGCTTAAGAAAACACTCTTGAAATCTTGAAAACTTTTTGCTAATCTTGTTCCCAGAATGTGCTGTCCCCAACTGCCAAACTGCAGAATGTACACCCTCACCCATTTACATGCAAACCGCCCACTTGCCCTGACCCATCAATAAACTTCCCTCCCTGCCCTCTTCAAGAAAAGTATATAAGCTCTGCTTAAGCTGTTCTCAGTGCTCTCTGCTCTATTCAAGTGAGGTCTGAGCCCCAGAATTTTGGACGCTTTGCTGTTGCATGAGACAGGGTCTTGGTGGTCTCTTCCTCCAATGGTCGCCTGACCATTACATCTGAGGGCCCCAGCGAGTTCCAGCAGCGTTGGACGAAAGACCCCCAATAGGCTCATCTCAGGTTAAGTAAGGCGCCACTTTCTTGTTTCAGGTTTCAGGTTAGGGATGGGCAAAATGGCTATTGGTGATGAGCATGAGCTCTCTCTGACGGTGGCTGACAGAAGTGTCACAGAGTCACAGGCCACGTCTCTGGGGGACGCCCCAGAGAACTCGGGAAACCGAGTAACAATAGTCTCCTAAACTCAGTGATATTTTGTTTTGGATTCGGTATTGTCAGCCCATCAGGTTTTCCTGGATACTCAGTCCTGTTCTCAGTATTGGACGTCCATTGCCTGTCTTTATTGTCTTGTCTTGTCTGTGTCGTGTGTCATTGCTTTCACTATTTGTGTATCTTTTATATGGGACAGAGCACTTCAATGCCTCTGTCCCTGAACCTTGATCACTGGACCAAAGTCTGCTTAAAGGCTCAGAATCTTCTTTTTTTCAGTAAAACGTCAGATCTGGAAGACTCTATGTGTCTCAGAATGACCCACCTTTGGAGTCGGATGGCCCCCAGAAGGATCTTTCTACTTCACACTAATTCAAAAACTCAGAGATATTGTCTTTCAGCCGGGGCCACATAGCCATCCAGATCAACAGCAATATATCTTTAGTTTGCACGACCTCTGCAAATCTCCTCTTCCATGGTTGAAGCCTTTCCTTGTCCCTGTCCCCGCTCCTACTGGTTCTCCCACTTTTCTATCTCTCAAACCCTCTGCTCCCCCTCCTCCACCCTCTGTTGTCCCTGAGTCTCAAGACTCTACTGGACTCTCTTCCCCCTCCTTATGCCCTGCCCTTGTCCTCCAACCCCAAACACCCTCTAAGTGATTCCCCTGCTGCTGACTCAGACTCTCCACCATTGGAGGAATATAGGCCAGCCCAGCGCCCTCCAGGTGACTACCCCACGGCACACACAGCCCCTCCTTCCTTGGAGGTAGCTGGCCCGGCCAAAAGAACACAAAGTACTCGCCGGGGGGGTTAAACTTTGAAGTGGATACAGGGTAAGTATACTCAGCCCTTAAGGCCCCATTGGGCCATCTATCAAACAAAAAGGACTCTAGTTCAAGGGGCTAATGGCAGTAAATATGGGGCTTAGACAACTAAGAGGACCATGGACCTGGGGAAAGAAAAAATCCATTACTCGTTCCTAGTAATCCCAGAATGCCCGACCCCATTGATGGGCACACATCTGCTCAAAAAGCTCCAGGCCAGAATAACTTTTAACCCTGAAGGCCCCCAAGTGAAATTTCTAAATTTTTCAGTAAAAACTCCTATAGTCACGGCTTTTACTATGTCAGTAGAAGATGAACATCAACTTGTCAAACCCCCCAAGACTGATCAAACAGGCAAGCTACCCCGGAAATGGATAAAAGATTACGCAGATGCCTAGGAAAAAAACTGCTGGGTTACACGTAGCCGTGAAACATCCTCCAATAACAGTGGAGTTAAAAACTTCAGCCCCCCCATCAATGTCAAAAAATATCCTCTGAGCAAAAAAGCTAAAGATGGGATAAGGCCCCATATTCAGAAATATCTGGCCTTAAGGGTCCTAAGGCCCTGTCATTTGAACTGGAACACTGCCCTGTTACCAGTATAAAAATCCAGGAACCGGGGACTATCGCACCATTCAAGACCAAAGAGAGATCTACAACAGAGTGCAGGACATTCACCCCACAGTACATAATCTGTACAATCTGCTTAGCACTCTGAACCATGAGCGGAAATGGTATACTGTTCTGGACTTAAAAGATGCTTTCTTTTGCTTGCCTCTGCATAAAGATAGTCAGTTGCTATTTGATTTCGAGTGGGTAGACCCAGAAACCGGGACGTCTGGTCAACTAACATGGACTAGACTCCCACAGGGGTTCAAAAACTCCCCCACTCTCTTTGATGAAGCCCTCCACAGAGACCCCAACAACTTCAGAACTATGCACCCTGACGTCACCCTGCTTCAATATGTCGATGACCTGCAACTGGCAGCCAACACCAAGAAAAACTGTGAGTCTGGAACCCAATTATTATTATACGAGCTTGCTCAACTCTGGTATAGTGCTTCTGCCAAAAAAGCCCAAATTTGCCAGCAAGAAGTAATCTTCCTGGACTATTCCCTTAGGGGCAGTAAGCGATGGCTCACTGAGACCAGAAAACAATCCATTGAGCAGATACCACCCCCATCTAACAGCAGACAACTCAGAGAGTTTCTTGGGACTGCTGGCTTATGCAGCTTATGGATACCTGGGTTTGCGTCCTTAGCTGCTCCTTTATACCCGCTGTTAAAGAGAGATGCCCAATTCTAATGGACCCCTGAGCACCAGCAAGCTTTTGATAACATCTAAGGACACTGACACTGAAACCCTCAACTTCACTGAGCCCAGCTTGCATTTTCAGAAAGCCCTAAACTAAGTTAAAAATGTACATCAACTCACTCACCTTGGTTCAAAGAAACTGCAGGCATTCCTGAAGGATCAAGAACAGAGTTTTCCACTAACCGACTCAGAGCGAAAGAAATAACTGAACGGGTAACAAAAGCGTGCTGGGTCTGTCAATTGGTTAATGCTTACCCTTCCAACTTTCCTGCAGGAAAGCACCTACAAGAAACCAGACCAGGACAATTCTTGGAAGTGGACATTACTGAAATTAAGCCAGGAAGTTATGGACTTAAATATCTCCTAGTCTTTGTAGATACATTTTCAGGATGAATTAATTGAAGCCTTCCCCCCCCACACACACAAAAAAAAAAAAAAAAAAAAACAACAACAAAATAAATGGCACAAATGGTGGTCAAGAAGATCCTGAAAGATATTTTTCTAAGATACGGACTGGCTAAGGCAATAGGGTCTGATAATGGACTGGCGTTAATTGCCCTGGTAAGTCAGGGATTAGCCAGGACCCTGGGGATTAATTGGAAATTACATTGTGCTTATAGACCCCAGAGCTCAGTACAGGTAAAAAAAAAAAAATAATAGAACCATTAAAGAGACTTAACAAAATCAAGCTTAGAGATCGGCATAAAAGATCTATCTATTCTCCTGCTTTATGCACTGTTTCATGCAAGAAATACTCATACTCCTCTGTTTCCTTGTGTAACCTCACCCCCTATGAAATTCTCTATGGTCCCTCCTCCAGTAAGGGACCTAACCCAAACTCTAAGACCTAACGATCCCTTCCACACCCCCTTACTTGACAGACTTAAAGCTCTTGAAAGAAATCAGCAATATCTGTGGAAACATCTGGCCACTGCCGACCAACCTGGGGACGAGGGGACTCCATATCGATACCAAGTAGGAGACTTCGTCTACATTAGACGACATCAGGTGTCATCCCTGGAACCCCACTGGAAAGGACCATATAAGGTGCTACATATAACACCTACAGTGGTAAATGTAGACGGAATCACTTCATGGATCCATGTCTCTCATCTCTGGCCTGCGCCCTGTCCAAAATCTGACTGGAAACTGGAAAAGACTGGTAACACTTTCAAATTGCGTATTTGCCATGTGGATAAGGCTACAGACTCTCCCCTTGGCCAAGAGTAGTCCTAACCCTCATCAGCCTGTTCAGCAGTAATGGCTGATCACAAATCCTACTGTACAAGAAGTATGGTCTATCTTGCATACAGCCCCTTTAGGGACATGGTGGCCATCTCTCCACCCAGACATTTGTCAGCTGGCTATAGTTCTTTCCTATTGGGATATCCCTGATGAAGTTGATCCAACTAAAATTCCAATAAATCCTTTCCGTATCATAGGTAATAGAAACAAACATTATGGATGTAGGGACACGAGAGCCAGATGCAGGTTGGCTAGCCTAGATTACTATGTTTGCCCAGCGGACTATCAAAGTCACAAACAGACATGGCTGTGTGGGGGAAATGCCGACTTCTTCTGTAAGTCATGGGAATGTGAGCATACAGGGGTGCCTGGTGGAACCCAAACTCCTCATCAAATTCAATACACAGCATTGGCCATATTACCAATTACACAACCAATACCGATGGCCCCCAGAGGGGTCTCTAGATCCTAAAATTCTCCGTGACCTTTTTAACTTCGGCAAGTGCTCAAAGGGTGGAAGGAAATTCCCCTAAGTGGAGGCATTTTCCCTCCTTCGCTCACATCCTGAACTATGCTTATCCAATAGATCCTCACCCTCAGCTTTCTGCTCCAGACTCTCTGCTGTCACTCCCACCTCAGCAACCTGATTTCTTCCCTCCAATTACTAGATCAAAAACCCAAACCGCCGGTTCTCAGATTATTGCCCCCTTGCTGAGGTAGCAGGTACTGAGGTACCCATCCACCCACTCACTACTCACTTCTCCTGTCAGTGCCCGCACCAGGTCCCACCAGGTCCTCTTACCAGCTAACCCAAAGCTCAAACCAGCTAAGGAGAGCCCTCAGACCCCTATCCAAGATGTAATGAAAATGGCCTTTAAAGTTGCTCTGTCATCACTGAAAACAGGTTACTAAGAATTTAAAGTCCCTCACAGGCTTTTTGGGATACAAACTCCCATCTTCCCCTCTGCTCTATCTGTTCTACTGCTCAAGTTTTGTTGCCTGGAAAATTCCAAACCCCTTTCCCATTATTCTTTTACATCTCTCCTTCCTCATGCTCAGACCCAAGGTGCTGCTCTCAGACCCGCCTTCCCTGTCTTCCCCGTCTATACCAGGCCCACAGAAAAGTCTTAACTGACCTTCTCCAGCAGTCTTCACCATGGCTGACTTTAGGACTTTCAGCCAAAGAGTCCCTATAAAAGAGTTCAATGTAGATAAACTTGCCCTTTTCGTGTTTCCCTGTTCTATTTGGCCACTGGCTGGAAAAATCAGCACTCCTAAGCTAGACTCCCCCTTACTAGTTTTTCACAAAACATGTGAACAAGGCCTCTGGCCTTGAGCTGGGGCTTCACAGACATGGTTACATTTCTAAGATAAATAAGTTACCAAATGAGCTCCATTGTTACAGCTGGCAGTGAGAAAAAAAAAAGAGAAGAAAAAAGCTCTCCCACTCCAGGTGTCCTTAAAATGTTAACTTGCCCAGAACAGATGAAAAAAACAATAGAAACGAAAACTTCTTTTTGTGAACTTATGCAGACTGTGAACTTCTGAGCCCCTTCCCTTACATGTTGGGTACAAAATTCGGAAACTACCTAAATTTGGAGATCAGGTGACTAATGGATTACAACAGAAGCAATGCCCTCTAAATCCTTTGCAACCAAATAGCTATGTTTCACTGTCTTCGGTGCTATCTTAGGTGCCTTGACTTGTCCGTCCTTACAACAGTATAATTCTATATACTTAAACATTGTTTATGTTTTCATAAAATGGTCAACAGATGTGATTAATTATGTAATGTTCAGATGTTTCCCAGAGTGCTCTATCATGAGGCAGGTTAATTTAAATATCAAATAGGGGGGCATACAACCGGGTTCCTCTGGGAACCTGTATCCCTCACTTTAGCCATCCTATTAGGAAAAGGAGCTGCTGCAGGTGTGGGCACAGGAATCACTGTCCTAGTCCATGTGACACAACAAATGACCCGATGAGAAGTAGCAATAGACCAAAATTTAAAGATATTAAAAACCTCCATCACAGTTTTATAGGAATCTTTAACCTCTCTCTCTGAAATTGTTTTACAGAACATGCGAGGGTTGGACCTCCTCTTCGTGAGAGAAGGGGGCTTTCGTGCTGCATTGAGGGAAAAAGTTGATTTTATGCCGACCATACTGGAGTTGTAAAAAAAATCTATGAGTAAATTAAGAAGACGCCTAGAAGAGCATCAACGAGAGAGAGATGCACAAAAAGGGTGGTTTGAGTCTTTGTTCACACAGTCCCCCTGGTTAACTACACTTTTATCAGCCCTGGCCAGTCCATTAATAATCCTCATTTCATTGCTAATTGTAGGACCCTGTTTGCTCAACCATCTAGTTTCCTTTCTACAAGCTTAAATTGGATAAGTTAAACTTATGGTAATCAGACAACAATATACCTCACTAGAAGACATAAAATGTGAGACCCCGCAATGCTCATTTTTATGATTAAAATTAACCAGAATAAGAAGTGGGGAATGAAAGGTTAATAAAATATGTACTTTTAACTTCTTGTTTTTCTGTATGCCTAACAAAATACTGATGAAATCTTGAAAACTGTTTGCTAATCTTGTTCCCAGAATGTGCTGTCCCCAATTGCCAAACTGTTGAATGTACTCCCTCTCCCATTGGCATGCAAACCACTCACTCGACCTGACCCATCAATAAATTTCCCTCCCTGCTCTCACCACGTAAATTGCATAAGCTCTGCTTAAGCTGTTCTTAGGGCTCTCTTCTCTATTCAAGTGAGCTCTGAGCCCCAGCATGCTGGACCCCCAATAAACCCTTTGCTGTTGCATGAGACAGTCTCTTCGTGGTCTCTTTTCTGACGCTCGCCCGACCTTTACATTGGTACAATCATAAGTGTGAACATTCCTATGTGTGTCCAGAATATTACTATAATAAATAATATATGTAGATCAGGTAATAGGAGTTTTTCTTCCACCATTTCTGGGAGCAATATTTTGAAGATATATGAATTAGTATTTTGGGTAGAAATAGGTGTACCATTTGTCTATGAATATAGAGATAATGCATGAATAGACAATACTGTGAATTAATAATATTACTGGTTCCAACTTGAAATAATGGATTGAATTGATATCTGAAAATATACAGGAAACCTTATATTGATATACTACATTTAATCCTACCCGTTATACATCTGAATGAAATATTAGGGTTATGGATTTTCATGAAGAGTGTTTGAGTTTTGCTTCAAAAGTGATTATGGAAATTGAAAATAATGTGTTTGGAAAGAAGTCTCATGAAAAGACCAGTCCAGAAACCTGGAGGTATGCATGTGTTCTGAAGCAGAAAGTGATTTAAAGTGAAACAAACGCCTATATATTTGCTAACTTGTGGATGATAAATATATACGATGATGTGCAGAAATTGAAGAAATAGTAATGTACCAGTGTTGAATAAAAATGAACTTTAAAATACACATCATGTCCCATAGGAATCTACTTGAATTGATGTTAAACTGCGTCCGTTAATGTAGAAATATTAGAATTTGTATGCACCATTCACTGAAGTTAGTTTTCAGTACTAGGAAACAAATATGTATTTCAGGTAGATGAGTATTTCTGAGAATAATCTTGTGAAAAGTTGATTATAAATCCACATACATGAACATGAATGAATTCAGGGAGTGTATAATAAGACTCATACATTTCATATTTTGAAAAATCTGGAGAGTATATATATATATATATATATATATATATATATATATATATATATATACACACACACACACAAACTGAGACTATAAAAATAGCAATATATATGCCAATTGAAATTCACCATGAAATATACATCATCCACAGATTCAAAAATATTCATGTTACTGAAGATAGATTTATGTATAATGTTGTTTAACTAGGAAGTTTACCCATACATTGAATTTTCAGTTCCAACAGCATTTAGGAGGAGTAATCTCTTCTCACATTTTGTATCTGCCAAGTCAGCCACCTCACAAGAATGTACGTGTGATACCAGGTAGGATTCTATATGTGCATATAAAAATACATGTGCTGAATAGGCTACAGAGAGAGGGAGACAGGAATTTCACATATTTGTTAACTTTAAAAACACATGGATAACTATTTCAACAGAAAATTGACTAGATTTATAACACCTACCCTTTTTTATGCAAAAGGCAAGTCCAACTATACACCATGCCTCCTCTGAACTGCTTGGATTTCTATTCTGTTTGGGTTATTTTTCTCCATCATATTAGGAGTAGTAGTCAGAGTCCAGTAGGTTATGAGTTATTGTCAGGGATCAGTATTTCAAATGGAAAATAGAATAATGAATCAAATGTGTATGCAAATATATGCTACACAAAAATCTTCCCACTCTCATCCAGAACAAATCCTTGACATTACCTTCGCCTGAAGTAAGTCACAATTAGAATAGAAGAGTTAGAAAATCTGTGAATACATATCTTGAGTGGAAAATGCTCAGAGTTCAGAACCTTGGAGGTGGTAGAGGAGTTTCCAAAAGTAAGGGACATGGTAAACACTCCCCTAACATGGAGATCTGCTGGCGTAAAGACATCTTGAGAAACTTCCTCTGAGGTTGGGCACTTGAAACATACGTTATTTTCAGGAGCTTTAGCTTCCTTTGTAGTGAGACAATAAAATCTGGGTCTGCATCTATGTGACCTGGAGGATATGGTTTCTTATTTTCCAGTGAACATGAGGCAGCAGTGCTGAATTCACTCTTTGTAGGTAAACAGTGGCCACTGGGGTCTAATTGTCTCCCCATGTGGACTGTGGAGCCATTTGGTCATCCTCCACTTTTCGTGGTGTTTCCTGCTGTTGCACTGGGAGTTTGGTATTTGCTTCACAAAATACAAGAAGTTCAACAGGGACACAGTGCTGGAGGGAGTTCTGTCACGTGTTGTGGGTCAGGGTCTGCAGGAGAATGCAACAACCATGCTTCTTTCCCACATACCTTGCCCCCTTGTCCGTAGCAACTTGATTCTGAACATGGCCCTGAATCCTCTCCATATAAAAACATGCTTTTACATATTCGGGTCTCCTGGCTGCACCATGTTAGTCACAAAAAATTTGGAAGCCAATGAGAAATCCACATGGCCATAACACAGATGTATTATCACACAACTGCAGACCACTTCTCTAGGCCCAATACTCTGCAGGCTCTAACTTGCTTGCCCCCATGTCCATAGCAACTTGATTCTGAACATGGCCCTGAAATCTTTCAATATAAAAACATGCTTTTACATATACGGGTCTCCTGGCTGCACCATGGCAGTCACAATGAATTTGGAAGCCAATGGCAGAACCACATGGTCACAACACAGATGTATTAACACAAAACTGCACACCATTTCTCTAGGCCCACAACTCTGCAGGCTATAACTCAATGGCATCTCTGTTCTACACCATTTTCATGAAACCCAGTGAATTAAGGCAGGGTCTGGTACACTCAAGATCAGCAACAGGACATCCAAAGGTTCTCCAGTGCCACCTGGTCATGGGAATTTTAAAAATTTCATGGTATTTATCTGGCCATTTTTCAAGGATGAAGTTGGAGGCACTGTGGGTTTCAATTCATTCAGGAACCATTAAATGTTGAGGAAGTTCATTTCAAAGAAAGCTCTGGAGAACTCTCACAGGCAAGGCTTCCAAAAGAGTTGCCAAAAGGTCACATGAAGCCAGGCACATTGAGGTCTCCAGTGTGAGGTCCATGTGTGTTTTGACTCAAAACTATCCCTGCCAAGTCTTTCAGAATAAAATCATGTGATATACTGGCTGAGATTCCCAGTACTCTTTGGAAAACCACCCTGGGCCTAGATCTCAGTTTCCAAGGGTGACTTTCATGCGTGGCCTCCTAAAATCCCAACACTTTTCATGGAAATACTTCTCTGAGGTCAATTCCAGAACGCAGTCTCTAAGGGGAATCAAACCAGAGTTCAAGCCCAGGTTGACCCAGTCATCTCTTCACACCGCCAATCAAATGAACACAATTAAAAACAAAACACTATCACATGGCCCCATCTTCTTCCTTATAGACACTCATCATAACCTCTGGTTGGAGCTTTCCATGAGGGGCACATTCCAAAAGAGTGTCCAAAATAAGCTCCCTTGCCCCTCATTTGGCTCAAGTCAGGGTGTGAAGGACACCCTTCCTGTGAACCAGGAGTGATCAAATAGGCCTGTCATTAATACTGCTCCGCTTTTCCAATTTGAGGCCTTCTGACTGTGGGGTTTAGATTCTTTATGTGAACTGGAGTCATGAGAAAAGATAAGCACCTCTGCAGAGATTTGAAGAACTCATTTGACCAAAAGGATCGCTATTCTCACTTGATTGATTTCAGGAACCTAACAGAGAAAGGCAATAGAATTCATTCACAATGACTGAAATTTTTTGCGAATTTGGTTTTGGTTTCACACATGGGATCTTTCTTTAGATCCATCAGGTGCTGAGAATCTAAGCCACAGCCTCACACAGGGCCAAGAGCCTGATTCAGACACATCCCTTTCCGAAGCAATTTAGCAAGAGCCACAGGTGATGCCCATTCATTTCCATTTGAAAACTGTTTTCTTCAGGCTTCACAAAGGGGTAGCCTGAGCCCAACATCTTCCTGACATTCAGGGCAACAGAACAATAGGTAACCAAAAGGCCCAAAGCATGGTATCTCCACTGAGACTTTTCTGGTCACACTCATATCTGAGTTTTCTGAGATACTGGCCATTCCCTTCAGGTATCCAGTACATGGACATCTCAAAGACCTTGGAGTTGGTACATATCTTGGACACAAAACAATGAGACTATTCTGGAGAGTTGCCAGAATTCCCGAAGAAAACAGGGACTTAGGAAGGTAGTAGGTTTTGCCAATCCATAAGGCAAGCTGCAGTCCATTCATAAATTGGGCAGGATGAATGCTGGGAATCTTTCTACTACACAGGACACATCCATTGTTGCATTGTCTTTTCTCATGTCTACAACCACGGACACAGTGGGATACACAGACATAGAAACACTCACCTTGTCAAATGACTTACTAGAAATAGTTCACTGAAAACCAAACAAACCGCCTTTTCTACCTATTCTCAGAACAAGAGACAAAACCACACACCCACACTCGCAATGGCACCTCCTTCCCCTAAGTAGGTCTGTGACTATCCGGAGTGTCCTCTGACTGGTGGGCAATACTATGTTCCCCCGAAATGGCCTGTATTCTCTCAGATCTGGTTTCCTTGGCCAACTATGTGAAGTTGTCAGGAAAAAGTGGTGAGCCACTACCTGCTTTCTCAGGAAAGGTCCCTCTTCAGAGCTCTCCTGGCATTTGGCCATCCTCACATCAGTAGGTACCAAGAAAGACTGACTCTGTCCTTGGTAAATCCAAACAAGTGAGCCCACTGAGACTGGGACTGGAACTGCATCTGGGTGCCTGGCTTCTTGGATACCAAGTTCAGAGAGTTCCATCACCAAGGAAATGAGGTATGACACTTTATTTGGAACTGAATGAGGTCACTGCCTTGGCAACCACTTGGTCCTAACAGTTGCTTCCAAGGGCCCCATGAGATGAAGGCTGCCCCTTCTTCCTCTGACACTTTCACAATTTAGAATGGTATATCAACCATAGGCACACACACAGGCCTGGTTTGGTCCATCTTCTCCACAATAAGAAGAGAGAGGCTGATTCAGACACATCCCTTCATCCTGACCAGGTGGTTTGTCATCGAAGATGACTTTTGCTCTTTCAGGTCCTTCATACCTGTCTACAACTTCTCCAGGTATCATTTCTGCATGGACCTTTGAGGATCTCAGCAGGTGGAAGGTCCCCTACTTTTCTGTATTGTAAGAACAACTTTGTCCCTGCTCTTCTGTAAAATGAGATTGAGGGAACAGTGTATGTTTAGGGTTAATAACAGGTTTGATTTCGATTTGTGTTAGGAATCATTCTTCTGGATGAATAATGGTATTGGGAACCTGGTATATTTACAAGAATGTAGAGGTGAAACATAAGTATGAAAACATAAATCCAGGTATGATTTTAAACCCATAAGGGCATTGGGCCCTTGATTGGGATACTTAGCTTTGAATTATGTTCTGCACAGATGTCTCAGATAATTTGATATACAATGGCATAGGACCTTGTACCTTGGAAGATTGAATGTAGAAGAGAACATCCCTTCAAAAAGGGATAGTCGGTAGGATTAGGAAGATAGTCGGTCGTTTTAGGAAGAAGAGTGAGTATATGATTTGGAACAAAAGTTCTTTAGCAATAGGATTTCAGTTAGAGAGTGAATGTATATGTCAGCACATATGAAGAGCCAGTCACGATGATGAAGTTGGGAAAACATGTAGAAAAGAAGATATCAATAAAGATATTATGAAATCAGGGAAAGTATAAAGTGAGTGAGAGGATTAGACATTTTCAACAGGCTTGAGGTTGAATCTTAGAAAGAAACAAATATGAAGTCACCAATAATATTGACATTTGAGAGCATTAGGCACCCTGGACATGGATGTTTTTAGTAATCTATGTTCACTTTTCATTTAGGCTTTGTTTGGTTCAATCATAAGTGTAACATTTACATTTTTGTCCAGAATATTATTGTGATAATATGTATATGTAGATCAGGTGACATAAGTATTTCTTCCACCATTTTTGGTAGCAATATACTGAAGACATAAAATTAGTATTGGGCGTACAAAGAGGTGTACCCTATGTCTATGAATATAGAGATAAAGCATGAATAGACCATACTGTGAATAAGTAATATAACTTGTTCCAACTTAATATAATGGGATGAACTGATATCTGAAAAATTACTGGAAATCTTATATGCATATACAATCATTCATTCCAACCAGTTATTCATCTAATGTCAATATTAGTGTTTTGGTTTATCATGAAGAGTGTGTGAGTTTTACTTCAAAAGTGATTATGGAAATCGAAAATAATGTGTTTGGAAAGAAGTCTCATGAAAAGACCAGTCAAGAAACCCTGACAATACATGTGTTGTGAAGTAGGAAGTGATTAAAGTTTAAAGAAATGCCTACAAATTTGTGAACTTGTGGATGAAATACATATCTTATGATGAGCAAAAACTGAAGAAATAATAATGTACCAGTGTTGAATATAAATGAACATCATATTATATATCATGTCCCATTGGGATCTACTTGCATTGGTGATAGACTGGATCAGTTCCTGTAGAATTATTAACATTTGTATGCACCATTCACTGAAGTTAGTTTTCAGTACTACGAAACAAATATGTATTTAAGGTGGATGAATATTTCTGAGACTAATATTTTGGAAAGTTTATTATAAATCCACATGCATGAACATGAATGAATTTAGAGAGTGTATATAAGACACATTTATTTCATATTTTGAAAAATCTGGAGAGTGTATATATATATATATATACACACACACACACACACACACACACACACACATACCCACACACACAAAAAAAAACAAACACACACAGACATTTAAAAGTAGCAATATATATGCCAATCGAAATTCATCTTTAAATATATATCATCCACAGATGCAAAAATATTTATTTTACTGAACATGAGTTTAGGAATAATGATGTTCTACTAGGAAGTTCCCCTATAGGTGGAATTTTCAGTTCCAACAGCAATTTGGAGGAGTGATCTCTTCTCACAATTTGTATCTGCCAAGTCAGCCACCTCACAAAAATGTACATGTGATACCAGGTAGGATTCTATAAGTGCATATGAAAATACATGTGATGAATAGGCTACAGAGAAAGGGAGACAGGAATTCATATATTTGTTTAATTTAAAAACACATGGTGAACTATTTCAATTAAAAATTGACTAGATTTATAACACCTACCATTTATCATGCAAAAGGTAAGTCCAAGTATGCAGCATGCCTCCTCTGAACTGCTTGTATTTCTATTCTGTTTGGGTATTTTTCTCCATCATATTAGGATTAGTAGTCAGAGGATAGTAGGGTATGGGATAGTGTCAGGGATTCAGTATTTCAAATAGAAAATTGAAAATGAATGCAATGTGTATGCAAATATGTGCTACACAAATATCTTCCCACTCTCATCCAGAGCAATGCCTTGACACTACCTTCGCCCCATGTATGACACAATTAGAGGAGAAGAGTTAGAAAATCTGTGAATACATATCTGCAATGGAAACTGCTCAATTTTCACAAATTTGGAGAAGGTAGAGGAGTTTCCAAAATTAAGGGACAATGTAAACTCTCCACAAACATGGAGCTCTGCTGGCCTAAAGAGTTCTTAAGAAACTGCCTCTGAGGTTGGGCACATGAAATATCTGTTGTTGTCAGGAGCTTTTGCTTCCATTGTAGTGAGACCATCCAAGCTGGGTCTGCATTTTTGTGACCTTTGTGAGCACATGGTTTCTTGTTTTCCAATGAACATGAGGCAGCATTGCTAAATTCTCTCTTTGTAGTTAAACTGTGACCAATGGGGGCTAAGTGTCTCCCCGTGTGCACTGTGAACCCATTTGGTCATCCTCCACTTTTCGTGCTGTTTCTTGCTCCTGCACTCGCAATTTGGCATTTGCTTCATGAAACAAGGAGTTCAACTGGGACACAGTGCTGGAGCGAGTTCTGTCACGTGTGGTGGGTCAGGGTCTGCAGGAAAATGCACCAACCATGCTTCTATCCCACCAGCTTGCCTCCTTGAGCATAGCAACCTGATTCTGAACATTGCCCTGAAACTCCTACATATAACAAGATGCCTTTTCAGAGAAGGGTCTGCTGGCTGCACCATATCAGTCATAATCCATTTGGAAGCCAAAGGCAGATCCACATGGCCAAACCACAGATTTTTTATCACACACCTGCAAACAACTTCTCTAGGTCCACTACTCAGCAGGCTCGAACTTACTTGCATCTCTTTTCTATACCATTTTCATGAAACCAGTCAATCAAGGCACCTTCTGGTATATTCATAATCAGAAACAGGACATCCAAAGGTTTTCCAGTGCCACCTGCTCAAGGGAATTTTAAACATTTCATGGTATTTATCTAACCAATTTTAAAGGATGAAGTTGGAGGCACTGTGGGTTTCAATTCATTCAGGAACCATTAAATGTTGAGGAAACTCATTTTAATGAAAGCTCTTGAGAACTCTCACAGGCAAGGCTTCCAAAATAGTGGCCAAAAGTTCACATGAAGCCAGGCCCATTGAGGTCTACAATATGAGGTCCATGTTTGTTTTGACTCTCAACTATTGCTGCCAAGTTTTTCAGAATAAAATCATGTGATATCCTGGCTGAGATTCCCAGTGCTCTGTGGAAAGCAACCCTGGGTCAAGACTCATTTTCCAAGGACTACCCTCATGCGTGGCCTCCTAAAATCCCAACACAACTCATTGCAATACTTCTCTAAGATCAGTTCCAGAATGCAGTCTCTAAGGGTAATTACGCCAGAGTTCCAGCCCACCTGGACCAATTCATCTCTTCCAACCGCCAAACAAGTGACCACAATTAAAACCAAAACACTCCCACATGGACCTCATCTTCTTCCATATAGACACTCATCATTACCTCTGGCTGGAGGATTCTATGAGGGGCACAGCCCAAGACAATGTCCAAAAGAAGCTTCCTTACCCCTCATATGCCTAAAGGCCCGGACTCCCTTCCTGTGAACCAGGAGTGATCAAATAGGCCTGCCGTTAATACTGCTCCACTTCTGCAATTTGTGGCCTAGTGACTGCGGGGTTTAGATTCTTTTTGTAAATGGGAGTCATGAGAAAACCCAAGCACCTATGGGCTAGACTCTGCAGGGCTTTGAAGAACTCATTTGACCCAAAGGATCCCTATTCTCACTTGATGGAGGCAGGAACATTACAGAGGAAGACGAGAGACTCCATCCACAATGACCGCTCTTTTGGCCATTTTGGTTTTGGATGCACACATGGGGTCCTTCTTTAGACCCATCAGGTGCTGAGAATCAAAGCCACAGCCTCACACAGGGCCAAGAGGCTGATTCAGACACATCCCATTCTAAAGCAATTAAGCAAAGAGCCCAAGGTAATGCCCATTCATTTTCATTTGAAAACTGTTTTCTTCAGGCTTCAAAAAGGGGTGGCCTGAGTCAAAGAACTTCCTGACATTCAGGGCAACAGACAAATAGGTAAGCAAAAGACCCAAAGCAGGGTTTCTCCATTGAGACTCTCCTGGTCCCAATGATATCTGTGTTTTCTGACATGCTCTCATTCCCTTCAGCTATCCAGTACATAGCCATGTCACAGATCTTGGAGGTGGTTCATATGGTGGACATAAAATCATAAGCCTATTCTGAAGAGTGGCCATAATTCTACGAAGAAAACAGGAACTTTGGAAGATAGTAGGTGTTGCACATCCATAAGGCAATCCACAGTCCATTCATAAATTAGGCAGGATGAATGCTGAGAAGCTTTCTACTAGACATGACAAATCCATTGATGCATTCTCTTTTCTAATGTCTACAACCACAGACACGGTGGGATACACAGACATAGAAACACTTGCCTTGTCAAAGGACTCAGTAGACACAGTCCATTCCAAACCAAACAAACTGCCTTTCCTACCTATTCTCAGAACATGAGACAAAACCACAAACTCACACCCACAACCACAAAGGCACCTCCTTCCTCCAAGTAGGTATGTGACTATCTGGAGAGCCCTCTGACTGGTGGACCATTTTATGTTCCCCAGAAACGGCCTGTCCTGTCTCAGATCAGGTCTCTTTGGCTAACTCTGTGAAATTGTCCGGGACCAGCAGTGAGACACTACCTGCTTTCTCAGGAAAGGCCCCTCTTCAGAGCTCACCTGGCATTTGGCCATACTCACATCAGTATTTACCAAGAAAGAAGGACTCTGTCCTCTGTAAATCTAAACAAGTGAGCCCACTGGGACTGGAACTGGGACTGCCTCTGGGTGCCTGGATTCCAAGTTTAGAGTGTTCCTTCACCAAGAAAATTAGATGAGGTCACTTCTTTCTGGAACTGATTGAATTTGCTGCCTTTGCAACCACTTTGTCCTAACAGTTGCTTCCAAGGGTCTCATGAGATGGAGGCTGCCCCTATTTCCTGTTACAATTTCACAAGATAGAAAGTTATATCAACATAGGCACCTGGGAACAGCTCTCTACATAGGCCTGGTTTGGTCCATCTTCTCTACATTAAGAAGATAGAGGCTGATTCAGACACATCCCTTCGTCATGACCAGGTTGTTTGCAATTGAAGATGACTTTTTCTCTCTCAGGTACTTCATAGTTCCCTATATCTTCTCCAGGGATTATATCTGCATAGACCTTTGAGCTTCTCAGCAGGTGAAAGTCTCCCTACATTTTTGTATTGTAAGACCAACTCAGTCCTGCTCTTTTGTAAAGATAGACTGAGGGAACAGTATATGGTTAGGGTTAATAACAGGTTCGATTTGTGTTAGGAATCATTCTGCTGGATGAATAAGAATATTGGGATCCTGTGGTATTTATAAGAATATAGAGGTGAAATATAAGTATGACAACGGAATTCTAGATAAGATTTGAAGCCCAGAAGTGCACTGGGCACTGGAGTGGGAAACTTAGCTTTGAACAATGTTCTGCACAGATATCTCAGATAAATCGATATATAATGGCAAAGGACCATGTACCTTGGTTGATTGAATGTGTAAGAAAACATCCAGTCAAAAAGGGATAGTCGGTAGGATTAGGAAGATAGTGTAGGTTTAGATAGAAGAGTGAGAATAGGATTTGCACCAAAAGTACTTTAGCAATAGAGTTTTGGTTAGAGAGTGAATGTAAATGTCAGCACATGTGAAGAGTTGGTCACAGTGATGAACTGGAAAAAATATGTAGGAAAGCATTTATCAATAGAAACATTAGGAAATCAGGCAAAGTATAAAGTGAGTGATAGGATTAGACATTTTCAACAGGTTGAGATTTAATATATAATCTTAGGAAGAAACAAATATGTAGTCACCGACAGGATAGACATTTGAGAGCATTAGGCAACCTGGACATGGATGGTTTTAGTAATCCATGCTCACTTCCTATTTAGGATTTGGTACAATCATAAGTGTGACATTTGCGTTTTGTGTCCAGAATATTACACTGAAAAAAATGTATATTTATATCAGGTGACATGAGTATTTCTTCCACCATTTCTGGAAGCAATATGTTGAAGACATATAAATTAGTATTGGGGGTACAAATACGTGCACCCTGTGTCTCTGAATATAGAGAAAATGTATGAATAGACAATAGTGTGAATAAAGAATATAATTGGTTTCAACTTTAAAAAATAGATTGAAGTGATATCTGAAAATATAAAGAAAATTTTATATTGATAAACATACATTCATTCAAACCAATTATACATCTATTTGTAATATTAGGGTTATGGTTTATCATAAAGGGTGTAAGTTTTGCTTCAAAATTGATTATGGAAATCGAAAATAATGTGTTTGGGTAGAAGTCACATGAAAAGACCAGTCAAGACACCTGGAGGAATACATGTGTTCTGAAGCAGGAATTGATTGAAAGTGAAACAAATGCCCATAAATTTGTGAATTTGTGGATGAAATATATATCCTATGATGTCCACAATACGAATAAATATTAATGTACCAGGGTTTAATAAAAATGAACGTCAAAATGCACAGCTTGTCATATCAGAATCGAGGTACATTGATGTTAAACTTGGTCAGTTACTGTAGAAATATTAGTTAAATCTGTTTTTCAGGTGGATGAATATTTCTGAGAATAATCTTGTGAAAAGTTGATTATAAATCCAAGTCCATGAACATGAATAAATTTAGCGAGTGTAAATAAGACACATATATTTCATATTTTCAAAAATCTGGAGAGTATATATATATATATATATATATATATATATATATATATATATATATATTTACACAAAACACACACACAGACATTAAAAAGTAGCAATATATATGCCACTCAAAATTCATCTATAAATATATATCATCCAATGATGCAAAAATATTTATTTTACTGAACATGAGTTTATGTATAATGTTTTTCTACTAGGAAGCTCCCCTATAGGTGGAATTTTCAGTTCCAACAACGATTTGGAGGAGTGATCTCTTCTCACAATTTGTATCTACCAAGTCAGCCAACTCACAAAAATGTACATGTGATACCAGGTAGGATACTATAAATGCATATAAAAATACATGTGATGAATAGGCTACAGAGAAAGGGACAGGAATTCATATATTTGTTAATTTTAAAAACACATGGAGAACTATTTCAATTGAAAATTGACCAGATTTATAACACCTACCATTTATCATGCAAAAGGCAAGTCCAAATATACAACATGCCTCCTCTGAAATGCTTGTATTTCTATTCTGTTTGCGTTACTTTTCTCCATCATATTAGGATTAGTAGTCAGAGTCTAGTAGGGTATGTGAATATTTCTGAGAATAATCTTGTGAAAAGATGATTATAAATCCACATTCATGAATATGAAAAATTTAGGATGTGTAAAATAATACACATATATTTCATATTTTGAAAAATCTGGAGAGTGTGTATATATATATATATATATATATATATATATATATATATACACACACACACTCACACACACACAAACATTCACAGACATTAAAAAGTAGCACTATATGCCAATTTAAAATCACCATGAAATATATATCATCCACAGATCCAAATAAATTCATTTTACTGAACATCGATTTATGTATAATGTTGTTCAACTAGGAAGCTCACCCACAGGTTGAATTTTCAGTTCCAACAGCCTTTAGGAGGAGTGATCCCTTTTCACAATTTGTATCTGCCAATTCAGCCACCACACAAGAATGTACGTGTGGTAATAGGTAGGATTCTAAATGTGCATATAAAAATACAGGTGCTGAATAGGCTTCAGAGTAAGGGAGACAGGAATTCACATATTTCTTAACTTTTAAAATACATGGAGAACTATTTCAAAAAAAATTGACAAGATTTAAAACTCCTACACTATATAATTCAAAAGGCAAGCCCAACTATCCACCATGCCTCCTCTGAACTGCTTGTAGTTCTATTCTTTTGGGGGTATTTTTCTCCAACATATTAGGATTAGTAGTCAGAGTCTAGTAGGGTATGTGTTAATGTCAGTGATTCAGTATTTTGAATGGAAAATAGGAAAATGAATCCAATGTGTATGCAAATATGTGCTTCAGAAAAATCTTCCCACTCTCATCCAGAACAATCCCTTGACATTACCTTCCCCCCAAGTAAGACACCATTAGAGGAAAAGAGATAGAAAATATGTGAATACATATCTGAAATGGAATTTGATCAGGAGTTCACAACCATGGAGGTGGTAGAGGAGTTTTCAAAAGTAAGGGACAGGGTAAGCACTCCACAATCACAGAGCTCTGATGGCCTAAAGACTTCTTGAGAAACTGCCTCTGAGTTTGGGCACTTGAAATATATGTTGTTTTCAGGAGCTTTTGCTTCCTTCTAGTGAGACGATCAAAGCTGGGTCAGCATCTATGTGACCTGGAGGACATAAATTGTAATATTCCAATGAACATGAGGGAGCAGTGCTGAATTCTCTCTTTGTAGGTATACTATGGCCACTTGGGGCTAAGTGTGTCCCCGCATGGACTGTATATTCATTTGTTTCTCTTCCACTCTACATTGTGTTTCTTGCTGCTGCACTGCGACTTTGGTATTTGCTTCACGAAATACATGGAGTTCAACTGGGACACAGTGGTCTAAGTGTCTGCCCGTGTGGACTGTGAAGCCATTTAGTAATCCACCACTTTTCCTGGTGTTTCTTGCTGCTGCACTGCGAGTTTTGTATTTGCTTCATGAAATACAAGGAGTTCAACTGGGACACAGTGCTGGAGGGAGTTCTATCACATGTGGTGGCTCACACATGAGCATTCATGAAACCGGCCTCTATACCACATAGCTTGCTCCCTTGACCATAGCAACCTGATTCTGTAAATTACCCTAAAACCTCTCCATATAACAAGATGTGTTTACTTATAATGGTCTCCTGGCTGCACCATGTCCGTCTCATGAAATTTGGAATCCAAAGGCAGATCCACATGGCCCCATCACAGATGTTTTATCACACACCTGCCTACCGCTGCTCTAGGCCCTCTACTCATCAGGCTCCAAATTACTGGCATCTCGGTTCTACACCATTTTCATTAAACCCAATCAATCAAGGCACTGTCTGGTACACTCATGATCAGAAATAGGACATCCAAAAGTTCTGTATGCCACCTGTTCATGGGAATTTCAAAAATTTAAACTATTTATCTAGCCATTTATCAAGGATGAAGTTGGAGGCACAGTGGATTTCAATTCATGCAGGAACCATTAAATGGTGAGTATGATCATTTCAATGAAAACTCTGGAGAACTCTCACAGGCAAGGCTTCCCAAAGAGTGTCCAAAAGGTCACCTGAAGCCAGGCTCATTGAGGTCTACAATTGAGATCCATGAGTGTTTTGATCTCAACTATGGCTGCCAAGTCTTTCAGAATAAAATCTTGTGGTATCCTGACTGAGATTCCCAGTGCTCTGTGGAAAGCTACCCTGGGCCTACATCTCAGGTTCCAAGGGCGACTCTCATGCATGGCCTCCTCAAATCCCAACACAACTCATGGCAATACTTCACTAAGCTCAGTTCCAGGACACAGTGTCTAAAAGGAGTCACACCAGAGTTCAGGCCCAGGAGGACCCAGTAATCTCTTCCAGCTACCACACATATGACCACAATTTAAATCAAAACACTCCCACATGGGCCTCATCTTCTTCTACACAGACACGCATCATAACCTCTGGCTGGAAGTTTCCATGAGGGGTGCAGCCCAAGACAGTGTCCAAAACAAGCTCCATTGCCCCTCATTTGCCAAAAGTCAGGGTGGCCTAAACACCCTTCCTTTGAACCAGGAGTGATCAAATAAGCCTGCCTTTAATACTGCTCTGCTTCTCCAATTTGAGGCCTAATGACTGTCAGGTGTAGATTTTCTATGTGATTTGGAGTCATGAGAAAACCCAAGCACCTATGGGCTATCCACTGTAGGGCTTTGAAGAACTCATTTGACCCAAATGATCCCTATTCTCACTTGACGGAAGTCAGGAACTGACAAGAGACTGTCTCATGCCACAGCAAAGGGTTTATTGGGGGTCCAGCATGCTGAGGCTCAGAGCTCACTTCAGAGGAGCAAAGAACAAAGAGCCCCGAGAACAATTTGAGCAGAGTTTATATACATTCTTTAGAGAGGGCAGGGACTTTACATACATCATACCCTCCTTTAGAAAATCATCATATACCGCGGGAAAATCAAATAATAACTCTAAAACATGATTAGCACATTCATTGGCGGGAACAGGTTGGGCAGCGGGTGATTGGTCAGCCGTGAGAAGGAGTATACATTTAAACTGATTGGTTGAAGCACTGAGATGTATACGTGCAGATCTGCATGGTTTCTGGGAAGGGGTGGTTAAGTAACGAGGTGGTCAGGGAAGATTTCAACACACATCTAATGGGAAGATCCGGGAATTGTCTTAAGTGCCACAGGAATTTCAGGTTCTGAGTGCAGCTTGGAAAATGTACAAAACCTGGTTCTTTACGTTTCAATTTCAATTTCTTTTATTCTTTCATTTCCCACCCCTTTTTCTGACTACTTTTAATCTTAAAAGTAATGAATCAAAATTATTGTGGGGTTTCACATTCTATTCCTACCAGTGCAGCATATTTCTGTCTGATTATCATGAGTTTCACCTGCCTAATCTGAGCCTGGAGAAAGGAAACTATGTGGTTAAGCAAACAAGGTCCCACAGTTAGCAACACCATAAGGATGATCAGGGGTCCAGCTAAGTCTGATATTAGTGTAGTTACCAGGGGTACTGGGTTAACCATGACTCAAAGCACCCTTGTTGAATCTCCCATTCTCTCTGGCGCTCTCCAAGGTATTTTCTTAATTTACTCATGAATTATTTTGCAACTCCAATATGGTCAGCATAAAAACAACATTCTTCTCTCAGTGCAACACAGAGGCCCTCTCCCTCATCAAGAGGAGGTGTAATCCTCACCTGTTCTGTAAAACAACTTCAGAGAGAGAGGTTAAGGATTCCTGCAAAGCTGTGATGGAGGTCTCTAACGTCTTCAAGTCTTGATTTATTGCTGTTTCTAATTGGGCCATTTGTTGTTAACCACGCATCATAGAAGCTGTTCCCATACCCACTCCTGCAGCAGCTCCTATCCCCAATAGGATGGCTAGAGTAAGGGACAATGGTTCCCCTTGATATCGGGTTGTTTGTCCCCCTAGTAGACTTTCAAATGATTAGGCATTATGATAGAGTACCCTGGAGAGTATCTGCACCATTACACAATAATTTACAGGGCTGTCAAAGACCTGGGCTGAAATACAAGGAGTTCTGACTGTGTGGAGTTCAGTACCATAAAGGTTCCTTTAATTAGTTCCCAGGGGGAGGAGTCAGATGTACTCTGGACTGGGGAAGTAGGCAAAGACGGAATCCAGGAAGTATTAGATGGTAGAGGGGTTCTGGTAGATCTAGGCATGGAAGGTTTAGGAGGCTTAATTCCTGGCTTGAGGGGATTGGGTCCTATTGCTGTGGGATTTTCTTTCTTTTTAAGCCAGACGGTGAACCAGAGACCAAATTCATCACCTGGGCCATAAATATAGAATCGCATTCCCCACGTATTTCCCATAGGCCAGGTTTTTCTGAGGTAGCCCCTTCCTTTGGAAGTGAAAGTTATATTGAGGGGGTAACATAGAGTATTCTTTCCACAGCGAGTTTTTGACACCACTGGGCTAGCAGCACATTTCTTGGGATCAATCCAGGTGTCATTTCATCCTACCAGAATCATACCTTTCTGGGGAGTTTGGGTTCCACCATGCAGCTTTCGTTTGTTCACAACCCCAAGATCTACAATAAAAGTCACTGGGTCCTCCACAGGTTTGGGCCTGTTTTATGACTTTGGAAATCAGGTGGGCACACATAATAGTCAAGACTGGCTAGTTTACACCTGAGCTGGGGGAGATGACATCCATAATTCATGGGTTAAGGTGGTCTATGTTGCCCTGGTTAGGGTTTGAGTGGGATCTGTGTGGGGTCCTCTATGTCAGGGAGATCCCAGTCAGGGAAGCCTATGGCAAGCTGACAAATGTCCGGGTGGAGAGATGGCCACCAAGTCCATAAGGTGGCTGTTTGTGAAATAGATCACACTACTTGCCCATTAGGATTCATTACTTGCCCTTGTTCCTGAGCACGCTGATGGGGATTAGGGCTGCTGGTGGTCATGGGAAGAATCCATAGCCCTACCCACATGACGGACACGCAACTTGAGATGGATACCAGTCTGTAGAAGTTTCCAGCCAGAGTCTGTACAGGGCTCAGGCATGAGATGGGAGGCATTGATCCAGGAAGTGATCCCATCCACTTTCACCACTGTGGGTGTTATAAGCAGCACCTGGTATGGTACTTTCCAGTGGAGTTCCAGGGATGACACCTGACGCCATCTCACATAGACGAAGCCTCCCACTTGATATCAATGTGGGGTTCCCTCGTCTCCAGTCTGATAAGCAGAGGCCAAATGTTTCCACAGGTATCGCTGGGTGCTGGGTTTGTTAAAGGGCTTTAAATCTGTCAAGCAAGGGGGTGTGAAAGGAATCATTAAGTCTCATAGTTGGGATTAGGTCCCCTACTGGAGGAAGGGCACCATTGAGAATTTCATAAGAGGTGAGGTTACACAAAGAGGCGGAGGGGGTATTTCTTTCACAAAACAGTGCATAAGGTTGGAGCATAGTCCAATTTTTTATGCCAGTATCCAAGCTTAATTTTGTTACGTACTCTTTGATGGTTCTATTCATCCTTTCTACCTGTCCTGAGCTCTAGGGTCTATAAGCACAATGTAACTTCCAATTAATCCCCAGGGTCCTGGCAAATCCCTTACTTTCCTGGGTCATGAATGCCGGTCCGTTAGCAGACCCTATTACCTTAGGCAGGCCGAACCTTGGAAAAATGTCTTCTACGATCTTTTTGACTACCATCTGAGCTGTTTCTTTCTTCATGGGGAAGGCTTCGACCCATCCTGAAAAAGTATCTACAAAGACTAGGAGATATTTAAGTTCATACCTTGCTGGCTTAATTTCAGTAAAGTTCAATTCCCAGAATTGTCCTTGTCTGGTTCCTTGTAAGCGCTTCCCTGCAGGAAGCTTGGATGGGTAAGCATTAACTACTTGGCAGACTTGACAAGCTCTAGTCACCTGCTCAGCTATTTCTTTCCTCTGTGAGTCAGTCAATAATAAGTCCTTTCTCCGGTCCTTTAAGAGTGCCTATATCTTCTTTGAGTCTAAGTGGGTGAGCTGGTGTACGTCTTTGACATAAAGGTGGGCTTTTGAAATTGTAAACTTGGCTCTGTAGGATCCCAGAGTTCTGTATCTGTCTCCTCAGATGATAAGTTGCCTGAATGTTCCGGTGCGGCCAAGTCTCCTGATTGTTGTTCCCCCTTGTGTGGAAAAAGTTAACACAGTCACTCCATTTAGGGCTGCCAATTAAGCTTCCTCATCTGCCCTTCTTTTTCCAACCGCCACGGGTTCGTTTCCCTTCTGGTGCCCTGGGCAGTGCACTATAGCTAGTTCCTTAGGGCCCTGCACTGCTGAGAGAAGTTGGAGGATCTCATCTTTGTTCTTTATTTCTTTCCAGGTGGAGGTTAATAACCCCCTTTGCTGGTAAATAGCCCCGTGCACATTTGCAGTGGCAAATGCATAGCGGCTATCAGTGTATATGGTGGCCCTTTTGCCTGTTGCTAGTTCCAATACTTTCGTAAGGGCAATCAGTTCTGCTTTTTGGGCTGATGTCAGTTCTGGGAGACCAGAGGAACAGATGACATTAATTTTGCTAACTACTGCTTCTCCAGCCCACCGCTTACCATCTTGGAGGAAGCTGCTGCCATCCATAAACCATACAACTTCAGGGCAAGGCAGTGGCTGATCCTTCAAGTCTCGTCGTATACTGGTTTCCTCTGCCAGTATGTGTTGACACTCATGAGCGACGGGTCTTGATGATTCTTCTGGCAGCAGTGTAGCCGGGTTGAGTGGAGCAGCGGGTCCCAGCGTGATTCTGTCTTTGTCAAGCAAGAGGTTCTGGTAGTGGGTTATTCTAGAGTTTGATAGCCACATCTCTGGAGGCTGACAGATGATGCACTCCAGGGCATGGGGGACTATAATCGTTAGCTTCTGTCCCAACGTTAATTTATCAGCATCTTTTATTAGAAGGGCTGCCGCTGCTGTAGCTCTTAAGCAATGGGGCGACCCACTAGCCACTGGGTCCAGTTTATTTGATAAGTATTCTACCGGCCTTTTCCAAGGTCCCAAAGTCTCAGTGAGCACAACCCGTGCTATTCCTTTCTTTTCCTCGATGTAGAGACTGAAGGGTTTTTCTATATCTGGGAGTGCTAAGGCCGGAGCAGATAGCAGCACCTTTTTTCTGACATTATCAAAAGCTTGTTGGTGCTCAGGGGTCCCATTGGAAGTGGGCATCCCCCTTTATCAGCGGGTATAAAAGGGGCAGCCAGAGACGCAAACCCAGGAATCCATAACCTGCAATAAGCCGGTCCCAAGAAACTCCCTGAGTTGTCTCTTATTAGATGGGGGCAGTATCTGCACAAAGGTTCGTTTTGTGGGCTCAGTGAGCCATCCTTTGCCACCCCTAAGAGAATAACCCAGGAAGATTACTTCTTGCTGACAAATTTGGGCCTTTTTGGCAGAAGCCCTATATCCAAGCCGAGCAAGCTTGGAAAATAATGCTTGGGTCCCAGACTCATAGTTCTCTTTGGTGTCGGCTGCCAGTAGCAGACCATCCACATATTGGAGTATGGTGACATTGGGGTGTGCAGTTTTCAAGTCATTGAAGTCCTTGTGGAGGGGTTGATCAAAGAGAGTGGGAGAGTTTTTGAACCCCTGTGGGAGTCTAGTCCAGGTTAGTTGGACAGATGTTCCTTTTTCGGGGTCTATCCACTCAAAAGCAAACAGCAACTGACTGTCCTTATGTACAGGCAAGCAAAAGTGAGCATCTTTTAAGTCTAGCACAGTGTACCATTCCTGCTCCAGATTCAGAGCGCTAAGCAAATTATATGGATTCGGTACAGTGGGGTGAATGTCCTGCACTCTGTTGTTGATCTCTGTTAGGTATTGAAGCGTCCGGTAGTCCCCAGTTCCTGGCTTTCTTACTGGTAGCAGGGGGATATTCTAGGACAAATGACAGGGCCTTAAGACCCCAAGAGCCAGGTATTTCTGAATATGGGCCCTTATCCCATCCTTAGCTTCTTTGATTAGAGGATATTGTTTAACACTGATTGGAGAGATAGAGGCTTTTAATTCTACTACTATTGGAGGTTGTTATATGGCTAGACCTAACCCAGCAGTTTCTGCCCAGGCATTAGGATAATCTTTTATCCATTTCTGGGGTAGTTTGCCTGTTTGATCAGTCCTAGGAGGCGCGAAGTGTTGATGTTCATCTTCTACGGATGTTGTCAAAGCCATGACTATGGGAGTTTTTACTGAGGCTTTAGAAACTCCACTTGGAGACCATCAGGGTTAAAGGTTATTCTAGCCCAGAGTTTGGTAAGCAGATCCCAGCCCATCAATGGGGCTGGGCATTCTTGGATTACTTGGAAAGCGTGGTGGACTTTTCCATTTCCTAGGTCCATAGTCCTCTTAGTTGTCCCAGCCCAATATCTACTGCCATTAGTACCTTTAACAGGGGACCATTTATTTGATAGGGGGCCCAGTGGGGTCTTAAAGGTTGATTATACTGCTCCTGTATCCACTTCAAAGTTCACTGGGGTCCCCTCCACTTTAAAAGTTACCCTGAGCTCGGAGAGGGGATCCGAGCCCCGACTTTCCTAGTCCTCTTCTAGAGTCAGCACGGCGGACTGGCATCTCTGCTTCTTTCGGGGCACTCTTTGGCCTAGTGTCCTGTTTTCTTTACAGTAGGCACACTGATCTGAGGCCAGGGGCAGCCATTGGCGGGGGCCCAGGTATCCCTTTCTGTCTCCCTGCTTTTTAACTTCTGGCATATTTGGTGCTCTGACCAGAACCTTAGTCAATGCTTTAGTCTGCCTTTTGCTCCTTTCATCCTCCTTTTGTTCCCTTTCTGTCTCTCTCCTCTGTTCCCTTTCCTCCTCAGTTTCTCTCTTATAATATACTTTCTCAGCATCTCTTACTAAATCTCTCAAGGTCTTATCTTGTAATACATCTAGACGTTGTAACTTTCTCTTAATATCTAGGGCAGCCTGCTCGATAAAGGCCATTGCAACAGATGCTTGTTCATCCTCTGCCTGAGGATCAAAAGGAGTATATTTCCTATATGCTTCCATAATTCTCTCCAGAAACATAGAGGGAGACTCATTAGGCCCTTGGATAATCTCTCTTACCTTGGCCAAATTAGTCGGCCCTCTGGCGGCCACTCGGAGACCCGCTATTAGAGTCTGGCGATAAGTGGACAGATGCTACCTACATTTAAAGGTGTTTGGGTGCCAGTTGGATCGGTTCATTGGCCCGTAGGGATGGAGAGGAAGCATCATAGGGGCTTCCGAGTTTTCTATTATCCGTCACCGGCGGGTTCCTTTAGGTGGCCAGCTTCCTCCAGGGGAAGAGGGGTTGCTGCTGCTGCAGAGAAGTCCCCTGGAGTGCTTGGGTCTGGCCCAATTGCCTCTAGCGGCGGAGAGGCTGAGTCAGCGGCGAGAATATCATCTGGAACGTGTTGGGGGTTGGAGAGCGAGGGTAGAGGATAAGGAGGGGGAGGAGTGTCCAGTCTTGTGACTCAGGGAGAATGGAAGGAAGAGGGGGAGGAGTGGAAGGTTTGAATGATAGGATGCTGGGGGAAGGGGTATATGGCTGTTGATCTGGGTGGCCACGTGGCCCCGGCTGAAAGACAATATCTCTGACTTTTCGGATTAGAGGGAAGTAGAAGGATCCTTCTGGGGGGCCACCTGACTCCGAGAATGGGCCATTCTGAAGCACAGAGAATCTGCCAGGTACGGCATTTTACTGAAAAAGAAAGATTCTGGGCCCTTGAGCGGACATCAGTCCAATGATCAAGTGTCAGGGACAGAGAAGTGGAAGTGCTTTGTCCCATAATGAGAGTTACTCAAACAGGAACAGTGAAGACACAAACGCAACACAGACAAAGACAAACAGTAAACGTTTAACATGAGTCCAAGACAAAGATTAGAACTGAGTAACTGCCAAAACCTGATGGGTTAGACAATAAAGACAGCCCGTAAACTCAACATGAGTTCAGAACAATGACCAAAACTGAGTAGCCGGCAAAACCTGATGGGCTGGCGAACCGAATCCTGAAGCAAAATATAAACGAGTTGAGGAAATTAGTATTCCTTGATTTCTCTAGTCCTCTGGAGTGTCCCCCAGGAACGTGGCCTGTAGCTCTGTGACACATCTGTCAGCCACCATCAGAGAGAGCTAATGCTCTTCACTGACAGCCACTTTGCCAATCCATAACCTGAAACCCAAAACCAGAAAGAGGTGCCTTACTTACCCCGAGAGGAGTCCATTGGGGTCTTTCGTCCGCCGCTGCCGGATTTCTCACCTGGGGCCTCCAGATGAATAGGTGGGGCGAACGTCAGAGAAAAAGACCACCAAGAGGCTTTCTCATGCAACAGCAAAGGTTTTATTGGGGGTCCAGCATGCTGGGGCTCAGAGCTCACTTTAGAGGAGCAAAGAACAAAGAGCCCTGAGAACAACTTGAGCAGAGTTTATATACATTCTTTAGAGAGGGCAGGGACTTTACATACATCATAGCCTCCTTTAGCAATTCACATTATACCATGGGAAAATCAAATAACAACTCTAAAGCATGATTAGCACTTTCATTTGCGGGAACAATTCGGGCAGGGGTGATTGGTCAGCCCTAAGAAGGGGTATACATTTAAACTGATTGGTTGAATACCTGAGATGTATACTTGCTGAGCTGCAGGGATTCTGGGAAACGGTTGTTAAGTAACTAGGTAGTCAGGGAAGATTTCAACACACATCTAATGGGCAGATCCGGGAATTGTCTAAACTGCCACAGGAAAGTGCAGCTTGGAAAGTTTACAAACCTGGTTCTTTACATTTCAATTTCAATTTCAATTTCTTTATTCTTTCAGAACCTTACAGAGAAAGGCAAGAGACTTAATCCACAATGACTGCTCTTTTGGCCATTTTGGTTTTGGATGCACACATGGGATCTTTCTTTCGATCCATCTGGTGCTGATAATCTAAGTCACAGCCTCACACAGGGCCAAGAGGCTAATTAAGACACAACCATTTTCAAAGCAATTACTACTCTGAGGTCAGTTACAGAACTCAGTCTCTGAGGAGAATCACACCAGTGTTCAAGGCTAGGTGCACCCAGTCATCTTTTCCAACCACCACATAAATGACCACAATTAAAACCAAAACAATCCCACATGGCCCTCATCTTCTTCCATAGAGTCACTCATCATAACCTCTGGCTGGAGGATTCCTTTAATGGCGCAGCTCAAGAGAGTGTACAAAATAAGCTTCCTTGCCCCTCATTTGCCTAAACTCAGGGTGGCCTGGACACCCTTCCTGTGAACTAGGATTGATCACATAGGTCTGCCGCTAATACTGCTCTACTTCTCCAATTAGAGGCCTACTGACTGTCAGGTATAAATTCCTTATGTGATTTGGATTCATGATTAAACCCAAGCACCTCTGAAGAGCTTGGAAGAACTCATTTGACCCAAAAAATCCCTATACTCCCTTGAAGAAGGTCAGGAACCTAACAGAGGAAAGCAAGAGACATCATCCACAATGACTTATGTTTTTGCCATTTTGGTTTTGGATGCACACATTGGATGTTTCTTTAGATCCATCAGGTGCTGAAAATCTAAGCCATAGCCTCTCACAGGGCCAAGAGGCTGATTCAGACACATGGCTTTCCAAAGCAATTAAGCAAAGAGCCACAGGTGATGCCCATTCATTTCCATTTGAAAACTGTTTCCTTCAGGCTTCACAAAGGGGTGGCCTGAGGCAAAGACCTTCCTGACATTCAGGGCAAAAGATCAATAGGTTAGCAAAAGGCCCAAAACAGGGTTTCTCCACTGAGGCTTTTCTGGTCACACTGATATCTGAGTTTTCTGAGATGCTCCAATTCCCTCCAGCTATCCAGAACATAGCCATGTCACAGAGTTTGGAGGTGGTACATATTTTGGACACAAAACCATGAGCCTATTATGGAGAGTGGCCAAAATTCAGGAAGAAAACAGAAACTTAGTAAGATAGTAGGTGTTGCCCATCAATAAGGCAACCTGCAGTCCATTACTAAAATGGACAGGATGAATGCTGGGAAGCTTTCTACTAGACAGGACACATCCATTGATGCATTCTCTTTTCTAATGTCTACAACCATGGACACAGTGGGAGACACAGACACAGAAACACTTGCCTTGTCAAAGTTCTTTCTAGAAATAGTCCACTCCAAACCAAACACACCGCCTTTCCTACCTATTCTCAGAACATGAGACAAAACCACAAACTCACACACACACTCAAAAAGGCACCTCCTTCCCCCAAGTAAGTCTGTGACTATCCAGAGTGTCCTTTGACTGGTGGGCCATTTTATGTTCCCCCGAAAAGGCCTGTCTTGTCTTAGATCTGGTCTCCTTGTCAAACACTGTGAAGTTGTCAGGAGCCTGTTCTGACCACTACATGCTTTCTCAGGGAAGGCCCGCCTTCAGAACTCTCCTCGCATTTGGCCATCCTCACATCAGTAGGTACCAAAAAAGACAGACTCTGTCCTTGGTAAATCCAAACATGTGAGCCCACTGGGACTGAGACTGGGACTGGCTCTGTGTGCCTGGCTTCCTGGATCCCAAATTCAGAGAGTTCCATCACCAAGGAAGTGAGGTAGGTCACTTATTTCAAGAATTTAATGAGTTCACTGCCTTGGCAACCACTTTGTTATAACAGTTGCTTCCAAGGGTCCCATGAGATGGAGGATACCCTACTTCCTCTGACACTTTCACTAGTTAGAATGGTATATCAACCATATGGAACCAGAAACAGCTCTCCACATTGTCCTGGTTTGGTCCATATTATCTCCATTAAGAATAGAGAGGCTGATTCAGACGCAACCCTTCATCCTGACAAGGTTGTTTGCCATGGAAGATGACTTTTGCTCTCTCAGGTCCTACATAGCTGCCTAATACTTCTCCAGGGATCATTTCTGCTTGGACCATTGAGTTTCTAAGCAGGTGGAAGATCCCCTACATTCCTGTATGGTAAGACAAACTCTGTCCCTGCTCTTCTGTAAAGGTAGATTGAGGGAACAGTGTATGGTTAGGGTTAATAACAGGTTCGATTTTGGTGAGGAGTCATTCTGTTTGATGAATAATGGTATTGGGAACCTGCGATATTTACAAGAATATATAGGTAAAATATAAGTATGGAAACAGAAATCTAGGTATGATTTGAAGCCCAGAAGGACATTGGGACCTTCATTGGGATACTTAGCTTTGAATTATGTTCTGCACAGATGTCTCAGATAAATCGATATACAATGTTATAGGACCTTGTACCTTGGATGATTGAATGTCGAAGAGAACATCCAGGATAAAAGGGATAGTTGGTAGTATTAGGAAGACAGTTTGTAAGTTTAAAAAGAAGAGGGAGTATAAGTTTTGGACCAAAAATTCTTTAGCAATAGGGTTTCGGGTAGAGAGTGAATATGAATGTCAGAACGTGTGAAGAATCAGTCACAATGATGAACTGGGGAAAATATGTAGGAAAGCAGATATCCATAGAGACATTAGGAAATCATGCAAAGTGTAAAGTGAGTGATTGGATTAGACATTTTCAATATGATTGAGTTTCAATATATAATCTTAGGAAAAAACAAATATGTAGTCCCCCAAAAGATTGACAAGTGGGAGCATTAGGCAGCCTGGACATGGATATTTTTAGTAATCCATGTTCATTTTCCATTTAGACTTTGGTACAATCATAAGTGTGATGTTTGCATTTTCTGACCAGAATATTACTGTGATAAAATGTATATGTGGATCAGGTAACATGAGTATTTCTTCCACCATTTCTTGGAGCCATATTTTGAAGATGTATAAATTAGTATTGTGGGTAAAAATAGATGTCCCCTGTGTCTATGAATATAGAGATAATGCATGAATAGAGCGTAGTGTGAATAAATAATATTACTTGTTCCAACTTTAAATAATGGATTAAATTGATATCTAAAAATATTCAGGAAATCTTATATTGATATACATACATTCATTTCAACCAGTAATACATCTAATGGTAATATTAGGGTTGTGGTTTATCCTGAAGTGTGTGTGAGTTTTGCTTCAAACTGATTATGGAAATCAAATATAATATTTTTGGAAAGAAGTCTCATGAAAAGACCAGTCAAGAAACATGGAGGAATACTTGTGTTCTGAAGCAGGAAGTGATTGACATTGAAACAAATGTCTAAAAATTTGTGAACTTGTGGATAAAATATATATCCTACGATGTGCATAAACTGCAGAAATACTAATGTACCATTGTTGAATAAAAATGAACGTCAAATTATATGTCATGTCCCATAGGAGTCTACTTGCGTTGATATTAAACTGGGTCAGTTACTCTAGAAATATTAGGATTTGTTTGCAGCTTTCACTGAAGTCAGTTTTCAGTACTAGGAAACAAATATATATTTCAAGTTGATGAATAATTCTGAGAATAATCTTGTGAAAAATCGATCATAAATCTAAATACATCAACATGAATAAATTTAGGGAGTATATATAAGACACATATATTTCATATTTTGAAAAATCTGGAGAGTATGTATATATATATATATATATATATATATATATATATATATATATATACAAAACATACACACAGACTATAAAAAGTAGCAATACATATGCTAATCGAAATTCATCATTAAATATATATAATTCACATATGCAAAAATAATTATTTTACTGAACATGGAATTTGTATAATGTTTTTCTATTAGGAAGCTCACCCATAGGTTGAATTTTCAGTTTCAACAGCGTTTAGGAGGAGGGATCTCTTCTCACAATTTGTATCTTCCAAGTCAGACAACACAAAAAAATTAACCTGTGATACCAGGAGGATTCTATATGTGCATATAAATATACATGTGCTGAATAGTCTATAGAGAAAGGGAGACAGGAATTCACATATTAGTTAATTTTAAAAACACATGGAGAATTATTTTAACCAAAAATTGACTAGATTTATAACACCTACCCTTTATCATGTAAAAGGCAAGTCCAAATATACACCATGCCTCCACTGAACTGCATGTATTTCTATTTTGTTTTGGTTATTTTTCCTCCATCATATTAGGATTAGTAGTCAGAGTCTAGTAGGGTATGGGTTAGTTTCATGGTTTCAGTATTTTGATTGGAAAATAAGAAAATGAATCCAATGTGTATGCAAATATGTGCCACACAAAAATATTCCCACTCTCATCCAGAACAATGAATTGCCATTACCTTCACCCCAAATAAGACACAATTAGAGGAGAAGAGTTAGAAAATCTGTGAATACATATAAGGAATGGAACATAATCAGGAGTTCACAACCTTGGAGGTGGTAGAGGAGTTTCCAAAAGTTAGGGTCAGGGTAAACACTCCACAAACATGGAGCTCTGCTGGCCTAAAAACTTCTTGAGAAACTGTCTCTGAGTTCGGGCACTTAAAATATATGTTGTTGTCAGGAGCTTTAGCTTCATTTGTAGTGAGACCATCAAAGATGGGTCTGCATCTATGTGACCTGGAGAACATGGTTTCTTTTTTTTTAATGAACATAAGGGAGCAGTGCTGAATTCTCTCTTTGTAGGTAAACTGTGGCCACTCGGGTCTAAGTGTCTCCCCATGTGGACTGTGAAGCCATTTGGTCATCCTCCACTTTTTGTGGTGTTTCTTGCTGCTGCACTGGGAGTATGGTATTTACTTAACGAAATACAATGAGTTCAACTGGGACAAAATGCTAGAGTGAGTTCTGTCATGTGTGGTGGGTCAGGTTCTCCAGGAGAATGCACCAACAAGTCTTCTATCCAACATAGCTTGTCCCCTTGACCATAGCAACCTGTTTCTTAAAATTGACGTTAAACCTCTCCATATAACGAGATGCCTTTACATATAAGGGTCTGCTGGCTACACTATTTCAGTCACAAGCCATTTGGAAGCCAATGGAAGATCCACATGACCCCACCACAGATATTTTATCAAACATCTGCACACCACTGCTCTAGGCCCACTACTCAGCAGGCTCCAACTTACTGGCATCTCTGTTCTACACCATTTTCATAAAACCAAGTCAATTAAGCCACTGTCTGGTACACTCATGATCAGAAACAAGGACATCCAAAGATTCTCCAGTGCCACCTGGTCATAGGAATTTCAAATATATCATGGTATTTATCTGGGATTAGGAAGATAGACGGTAGGATTAAAAAGAAGGGTGAGTAAAGGATTTGGACATTAAGTTCTGCTTCTCCAATTTGAGGCGTATTGTCATGCATGGGCGACTCTCATGCCTGGCCTCCAAAAATCCCAACACAATTCATAGCAATACATCTCTAAGGTCATTTCCAAAACTCCGTTTCTAAGGGGAATCACACCAGAGTTCAAGCCCAGGTGGACCCATTCATCTCTTCCAACCGCCACACAAGTGACCACAATTAAAAACAAAACACTCCCACATGGCCCTCATTTTCTTCCATGTAGACACTCATCATAATCCCTTGCTAGAGGTTTCCATGAGGGACACAGTCCAAGACAGTGTCCAAAATAAGCTCCCTTCCCCCTCATTTGCCTAAAGTCAGGGTGGCCTGGGCACCCTTCCTGTGAACCAGGAGTGATCAAATAGGCCTGCCATTAATGCTGCTCTGCTTCTCGAATTTGAGGCCTACTGACTGTGGGGTTTAGATACTTTATGTGAATTGGAGTTATGAGAAAACCCAAGAATCTCTCGGCTTCCCTCTGCAGGGCTTTGAAGAACCCATTTGAGTGAGTCTAGGAGTTGGACCAAAAGTTCTTTAGCAATAAGGTTTTGGTGAGAGAGTAAATGTAAATGTCAGCACATTTGAAGGGTCATTCCCAATGATGAACTGGAGAAAAGGTATTTGAAAGCAGATATCAATGGAGACATTAGGAAATCAGGCAAAGTACAAAGTGAGTGGTAGGATAAGACATTATTAACAGGGTTGAGTTTGAATATATAATCTTAGGAAGAAACAGATATGTAGTCACCAATAGGAATAATATTTGAGAGCATTAGGGAACCAGGACATGGATGTTGTTAGTAATACATGCTCACATTCAATTTAGGCTTTGGTACAGTCATAAGTGTGACCCTTGCATTTTGTGTCAGGAATATTACTGTGATGAAATGTATATGTATATCAGGTGACTAGAGTATTTTTTCCACCATTTCTGAAAGCAATATTTTAAAGACTTATAAATTAGTATTGGGGATACAAATACATAGACCCTGGGTCTATGAATATAGAGATGATGCCTTAATAGACCATACTGTGAATAAATAATATAACAGGTTCCACTTTTAATATTGGATTGAATTGATATCTGAAAATACATAAGAAATTTTATGTTGATATACAATCATTCATTCCAAACAGTTATACATCTAATGGTAATAATAGAGTTATGGTTTATCATGATGGGTGTGTGAGTTTGCCCCAAAAGTGATTATGGAAATCGAAAACAATGTGTTCAGAAAGAAGTCTCATGAAAAAACCAGTCAAGAAAGCTGGAGGAATACATGTGTTCTGAAGCAGGAAGTGATTGAAAGTGAAACAAATGCCTATAAATTTGCTAAATTGTGGAAGAAATATATATCGTATGATGTGCATAAAATGAAGAAAACTAATATACCAGTGTTGAATAAAAATGAACGTCAAAATAGACATCATGGAACATAGGAATCTACTTGCACCGATGTTAAACTGGGTAAGTTACTGTAGAAATATTAGCATTTGTATATACCATTCACTGAATTTAGTTTTCAGTACTAGGAAACAGATATGTAGTTCAGGTGGATGAATATTTCTGAGAATAATCTTGTGAAAAGTTGATTAGAAATCCAAATATAAGAATTTAGGAGTGTATAATAAGACACATATATTTTACATTTTGAAAAATCTGGAGAAAATATATATATATATATATATATATATATATATATATATATATATATATATATACACACACACACACAAAACCCACACAGAGCAATTAAAAAGTAGCAATATATATGCCAATCAAAATTCATCGTGAAATTTATATGATCCACATATCCAAAAATATTTATTTTACTGAACATGGATTTATATATAATGTTGTTCAACTAGGAAGCTCCCCCATAGGTTGAATTTTCTGTTCCACAATTTGTATCTGTCAAGTTGGCCACCTCACAAGTATGTACGTGTGATACCTGGTAGGATTCAATATGTGCATATACAAATACATGTGCTTAATAGGCTACAGAGAAAGGGAGACAGGAATTCACATATTTGTTAACTTTAAAAACACACGGAGAACTACTTCAATTAAAAATTTACTAGATTTATAACTCCAAACCTATATATTGCAAAAGGCAAGCCCAACTATACACCACCCCTCCTCTGAACTGCTTGTATTTCTATTCTGTTTGAGTTATTTTTCTCCATCACATTAGGATTAGTAGTCAGAGTCTAGCAAGCTATGGGTTAGTGTCAGGGAATCAGTATTTCGAATGGAAAATTGGAAAATGAACACAATGTGTATGCAAATATGTGCTACACAAAAATCTTCTTATTCTCTTCCAGAAAAATTTATTGTAATTAACTCCGCCCCAAGTAATACAGAATTAGAGAAGAAGAGTTAGAAAATCTGTGAATACATATCTGGAATGGAATATGCTCAGGAGTTCACAACCTTGGAGGTGTTAGAGGAGTTTCCCAAAGTAAGGGACACAGTAAACATTTCTCAAATGTGGAGCTCTGGTGCCCTAAAGACTTCTTGGGAAACTGCCTATGTGGTTGGGCACTTGAAATATATATTGTTTTCAGGAGCTTTTGATTTCTTTCTAGTGAGACCATCAAAGCTGGGTCTGCATCTATGTGACCTGGAGGACATGGATTCTTATTTTCAAATGTACATGAGGTAGCAGTGCTGAATTCTCTCTTTGTAGGTAAACTGTGGCCATTGTGGGCTAAGTGTCTCCCTGGGGGACTGTGAAGCCATTTGGTCATCCTCCAATTTTCATGGTGTTTCTTGCTGCTGCACTGGGACTTTGGTATTTGCTTCATGATATACAAGGAGTTCAAATGGGACACAGTGGTGGAGGGAGTTCTGTCTTGTGCGGTGGGTCAGGGTTCTCAGGAGAATGCACCAAGCAGGCTTCTATCCATCATAGCTTGCCCCCTTGTCCATAGAAACCTGGTTCTGAACATTGCCCTGAAACCTCTCCATATAACAATATGCCATTTCATTGAACATTCTGCTGGCTGCACCATGTCAGTCACAAGCAATTTGGAAGCTAATGGCAGATTGACATGGCCTCACAAAGATGTTTTATCATACACCTTCCCACCTCTGCTCTAGGCCCACCACTCAGTAGGCTCCAACTTACTGGTATCTCTGTTCTACACCATTTTTATGAATCCCAGTCAATCAAGGCACTGCCTGATAGATTCATGAATGATGTAGGACATCCAAATGTTCCCAGTGCGACCAGGTCATGGGAAATTCAAAAATTTCATGGTATTTATCTAGGCATTTTTCAAGGATGAAGTTGGAGGCACTGTGGGTTTTAATTCATTCGGGAACCATTAAATGGTGAGGATGCTCATTTCAATGAACGCTATCGAGAACTCTCACAGGCAAGACTTTCCAAAGAGTGGCCAAAAGGTCACATGAAGCCAGGCTCATTGAGGTCTACAATGTGAGGTCCATGTTTGTTTTGATTCTCAACTATGGCTGACATGCCTTTAAGAATAAAATCATGTTATATCCTGGCTGAGATTCCCAGTGCTCTGTGGAAAGGTACCCTGGGCCTATATCTCAGTTTCCATGGGCGACTCTCATGCGTGTCCTCCTAAAATCCCAACACAAGTCATGGCAATACTTCTCTGAGGTCAGTTTCAGAACTCACTCTCTAAGGGGAATCACGCCACTGTGCAAGCCCAGGTGGACCCAGTCACCTCTTCCAACCGCCACACAAATGAAAACAATTGAAACCAAAAAAAATCCCACATGGCCCTCATTTTATTTTATATAGACACTGAACATAACCTCTTGCTAGAGGTTTCCATGAGGAGCACAGTACAAGACAGTATCCAAAATAAGCTCCCTTGCCCCTCGTTTGCCTAAAGTTTGAGTGGCCTGGACACCCTTCCTGTGAAACAGGAGTGATCCAATAGGCCTGCATTTAATACTGCTCCACTTCTCCAATTTGAGGCCTACTGACTGTGGGATTTAGATTATTTATGTGTATTGGAGTCATGATAAAACCCAAGCACCAATGGGCTAGCCTCTGCAGGGCTTTAAAGAACTCATTAGACCCAAAGGATCCTTATTCTCACTTGATGGAGGTCAGGAAACTTACAGAGAAAGACAAGAGAATTCACCCACAATGACTGCTCTTTTGGCCATTTTGGTGTTGGATGCATACATGGGATCTTTCTTTACATCCATCAGGTGCTGACAATCTAAGCCACAGCCTCACACTGGGCCAAGAGCCTGATTCAGACACATCCCTTTCCAAAGCAATTAAGCAAAGAGACACAGGTGATGCCCATTCATTTCCATTTGAAAACGGTTTTCTTCAGGCTTCACAAACGGGTTGGCCTGAGGCAAAGTCCTTCCTGACTCAGGGGAAAAGAACAATTGTTAAGCAAAAGGCCCAACCACGGTTTCTCCACTGAGATGTTAGTAGTCACACTGATATCTGAGTTTTCTGAGATGCTCGCCATTCCCTTCAGCTATCCAGTATATGGCCATGTGACAGAGCTTGGTGGTGGTACATATCTTGGACACAAAACCATGAGCCTATTCTGGAGAGTGGCCAGAATTCAGGAAGAAAACTGGAACTTAGGAAGATAGCAGGTGTTACCCATTGATTATGCAAGCCCTGGTCCATTCATTAATTGGGCAGGATGAATGCTCGGAAGCTTTCTAATAGACAGGACACATCCATTGATGCATTCTTTTTTTCTAATGTCTACAACCACGGACACAGTGAGATACACAGACATAGAAACACACGCCCTGTGAAACGACTTAGTAGAAACATTTCACTCCAACCACAAAACCGTCTTTCCTACCTATTCTCAGAACATGAGACAAAACCACAAACCCACACCAACACCCAAAAAGGCACCTGCTTCCCTCAAGTAGGTCTGTGACTATCCAGAGTGTCCTCTGACTTCTGGACCATACTATGTTCTCCCAAAATGGCCTGTCCTTTATCAGATCTGGTCTCCTTGGTCAACTCTGTGAAGTTGTCAGGAGCTAGTGGTGAGCCACTACCTGCTTTCTCAGGAATGGCCCCTCTTCAGAGCTTTTCTGGTATTTGGCCATTCTCACATCAGTAGGTACCAAGAAAGATTGACTCTGTCCTTGGTAAATACAAACAAGTGAGCCCACAGGGACTGTGACTGAGACTGGCTTGGATGCCTGGCTTCCTGGATCCCATGTTCAGAGAGTTCCATCACCACGGAAGAGAGGTGAGGTCACTTCCTTCAGGAACTGAATGAGTTCACTGGCTTGGCAACCACTTTGTCCTAACAGTTGCTTCCAAGGGTCACATGAGATGGTGGCTGCCCCAACTTCCTGTGACACTTTCACAAGTTAGATTGGTATATCAACCATAGGAACCTGGGAACAGCTCTCCACAGAGGCCTGGTTTGGTCCATCTTCTCTACATTAGGACGAGAGAGGCTGATTTGGACACAACCCTTCATCCTGGCCAGGTTGTTTGTCATGTAAGATGACTTTTACTCTCCCAGGTCCTTCATAGCTGCCTACGTCTTCTCCAGAGGACATTTCTGCATGGACCTTTGAGGTTATCAGCAGGTGGAAGATCCACTACATTCCTGTATTGTAAGACTAACTCTGTCCCTCCTCTCTGTAATGTTAGATCGAGGGGAAAGTGTACGGTTAGTGTTAATAACATTTTCGATTTGGGTTAGGAATCATTCTGCTGGATGAATAATGGTATTGGGAACCTGTGATATGTATGAGAATATATAGGTGAAATACATGTATGAAAACAGAAATCTAGGTAAGTTTTGAAGCCCAGAAGAGAATTGGGCCCTTGATTGGGATACTTAGCTTTGAATTAGGTTCTTCACAGATGTGTCAGATTAATCAATATTCAATGGCCTAGGACCTTGTACCTTGGATGATTGAATGTAGAAGAGAACATCCAGTCAAAAAGGGATAGTCGGTAGTGAAAGGTTAATAAAATAGGTACTTGTCACTTCCTGTTTCTCTGTATGCTTAACAAAACACTTTTGAAATCTTGAGAACTCTTTGCTAATCTTGTTCCCAGAATGTGCTCTCCCCAACTGCCAAACTGCAGAATGTACTCCCTCACCCGTGTGCACGCACACTGCCCACTCACCCGGACCCATCAATAAACTTTCCTCCCTGCCCTCTCCAAGAAAATTATATAAACTCTGCTTAAGGTGTTCTCAGGGCTCTCATCTCTTTTCAATTGAGCTCTGAGCCCCAGCATGCTGGACCCCCAATAAACCCTTTGCTGTTGCATGTGACAATCTCTTTGTGGTCTCTTCCTCCAAGGCTTGCCCGACCTTTTCATATGGAGGTTCCACTGAAATCCAGCAGCAGCGAATGTGAGACCCCATGTGTCGTGGCTTTCACTATTTGTGTATCTTTCATTATGGCACAGAGCACTTCAATGCCTCTGTCCCTGACCATTGATCACTGGCCCAAAGTCCACATAAGGGCTCAGAATCTTTTTTATTTAGTAAAACACTGGACCTGGAAGACGCTCTGTGCCTCAGAATGACCCACCTTTTGAGTCGGATGGCCTCTAGAAGGATCTTTCTACTTCCCACTAATTTAAAAAGTTAGAGATATTGTCTTTTAGCCAGGGCCACATAGCCATCTGGATCATTCCGCCATATATCTTAACTTTGCAGGACCTCTGCAAATCTCCTCCTCCATGGGTGAAGCCTTTCCTTACCACTGCCCCTGCTCCTACTCCTTCCCCCATGATCTCTCAAACCCTCTGTTCTTCTTCCTTCTCCACCCTCTGTTCTCCCTGAGTCACAAGATTTGACTCTACTGGATTCTCCTCCCCCTCCTTATCCCCTGCCCTCTTCCCCCAATCCCCAACACCCTCTAAGTGATTCCCCTGCTGCTGACTCAGCCTCTCTGCAATTGGAGGAGCACAGCACCCTCCAGATAGCTCCCCAGTGGCACACACAGCCCTTCCTTCCCTTGAGGAAGCTGGCCCGGGTATAGGAACTCGCCAGCAGTGAATAGTTGAAAACACTGGAACTCCCATGATGCTCCCCCTCCATCCCTATGGGCCAAAGATTGACGACGGCCATGGGGGAAAAAATGCAAGCCTACCAGTTTTGGCCATTCTCCTCTTCAGACGTACATAATTGGAAATATAACAATCCCCCTTTTTCTGAGCACCCCACCTGGCACACAGGTCTGGTTGAGTCATTGATGTTTTCACACTAGCCTACTTGAGATGACTGCCAACAACTCATAGGGACTGTCTTCATGACAGGGGATCAAAATAGAATACTCCTGGAAGCTGGAAAAAAAAATCCTCTGACCAGATGCGTGACTGACACAACTTCCCAAGATAATCAAAGCCAGCTTTCCTTTGAACCAACCCAACTGTGGCCCCCAAATCTTTGAAGGTAGGGAGCATCTGTTCACTTATCACCGGGCTCTAATAGTGGGTTTCCGTGCGGCCGCTAGGCGACCAACTAATTAGGCCAAGGTAAGAGAGATTATTCAAGGGCCTGAAGAACCTCTCTCTATGTTTCTAGAGAGAATTATGGAGGCATATAGAAGATATACTCCTTTCAATCCTCAGGCAGAGGATCAAAAGTCATCTGTCACAATGGCCTTTATTGGGCAAGCTGCCCCGGATATTAAAAGAAAGTTAAAATGCTTAGATGGATTACAAGATATGACTTTGAGAGATTTAGTCAGAGAAGCCGAGAAGGTATACTTTAAGAGAGAAACTGAGGAAGAGAAGGGAACAAAGGGAGGATAAAAGAAACAAAAGACAGACTAAGGCGCTGACTAAGGTCCTGGTCACAACAAAAAATAGGCCAGAAATTAAGAAACAGGGAGATAGAAAGGGATACCTGGGCCCACACCAGAGGCCACTCCTTGCCTCAGATCACTGTGCCTACTGTAACAAAAAGGACACTGGGACAAAGAGTTCCCTAGAAAGAGACAGCCACTCCTGCCAGCCATTCTGACTCTTGAGGATGACTCCAAAAGTCGGGGCTAACATCCCCTCCCGGAGCTCAGGGTAACTTTTGAAGTGTAGGGGACCCTAGTAAACTTTGAAGTGCATACAGGGGCAATATACTCAGCCCTTAAGGCCCCATTGGGCCATCTATCAAATAAAAGGTCTCTTGTTCAAGTGGCAAATGGCAGTAAGTATCGGGCTTGGACAACTAAGAGGACCATGGACCTGGGAAAAGGAAAATCCATCAATCCTTCCTAGTAATCACAGAATGCCTGGCCCCATTGATGGGCAGAGATCTGCTCACCAAGCTCTGGGCCAAAATAACTTTTAACCCTGAAGGCAACCAAGTGGGGTTTCTAAATCCTTCAGAAAATCTCCTATAGTCATGGCTCTAACTATGTCAGTAGAAAATGTACATCAACTCACTCAACTTTGTTCAAAGAAACTGCAGGCATTCCTGAAGGATCAAGAACAGAGTTTTCCACTAACCAAATCACAGCAAAAGGACTGAATGGGTAACAAAAGCCTGTAGGGTCCATCAATTGTTTTATGCGTACCCTTCCAACCTTCCTGGAGGAAAGCACCTAGGAGGAAAAAGACCAGGACAATTCTGGGAAGTGAACTTTACTGAAATTAAGCATGCAAGGTATGGACTTAAATATCTCCTAGTCTTTGTAGATACATTTTCAGGATGGATTAAAGCCTTCCCCACCAAAAAAAAGAAAGAAAGAAAGAAAGAAAGAAAGAAAGAAAGAAAGAAAGAAAGAAAGAAAGAAAGAAAGAAAGAAAGAAACAGCACAAATGGTGGTCAAGAAGATCCTGGAAGATTTTTTTCCAAGATACGACCTGCCTAAGGTAACAGAGTCTGATAATGGACCTGCATTCATGACCCAGGTACGTTAGGGGTTAGCCAGTACCCTGGGGATTACATTGTGCTTATAGACCACAGAGTGCAGGACAGGTAGAATGAATGAATAGAACCATTAAAGAGACCTTAATGAAATTAAGCTTAGAGACCGACATAAATGATTGGACAATGCTTCTGCCTTATGCAATGTTTCATGCAAGAAATTCTCTCTCTGTTTCTTTGTGTAACCTCACCCACTATGAAATTCCCTATGGGGCCCCTATTCCAGTAAGGGACCTAACCCCAACTCTAAGACCTAACGATCCCTTCCACACCACCATGCTTGACAGACTTACAGCTGTTGAAAGAACTCAGCGATACCTGTGAAAACAGCTGGCCACTGCCTACCAACCTGGAGATGAGGGGACTCCACATCAATATCAAGTAGGAGACTTTGTCTATGTAAGACAAGATCAGGTGTCATCCCTGGAACCCCACTGGAAAGGACCATACCAGGTTCTACTTATAACACCTACAGTGGTAAAGGTAGACAGAATCACTTCCTGGATCCTGGCCTCTCATCTCAAGCCTGCACCCTGTCCAGACTCTGCCTGGAAACTGGAAGAGACTGGTAACCCTTTCAAATTGTGTATTCGCCAGGTGGATGAAGCTATAGAGTCTCTCCTTGACCACCAGTAGTTCTAACCCTCATCAGCCCTTTCAGCAGCGATGGCTGATCACAAATCCTACTGGAGAAGAAGTATAATCTATCTCACATATAGCCCACTTTGGGACCTGGTGGCCATTTCTCCACCCAGACATTTGTTAGCTGGCTATAGGTCTTTCCTATTAGGATATCCCTGATGAAGAGGATCCCACTAAAATTCCATTAAATACCTTTTGTACCATAAATAATGGAAACAAACATTATGGATGTCGGGACAGGTAAGCCAGGTGCAGGTTGGCTAGCCTAGATTACTATGTTTGCCTGGCAGACAATCAAAGCCACAAACAGCAACAGCTGTGTGGAGGAAAAGCCAATTTCTTCTGTAATTCATGGGGATGTGAGCATACAGGGGCTTCCTGATGGAACCCGAACTCCTCATCAAATTCTGTACACAGCATTGGCCATATGACCAATTAGATAACCAAAACCCATGGACCCCAGAGGGGTCTCTAGATCCTCAAATACTGTGTGAGCTTTTTAACTTCTGCAAGTTCTCAAAAGGGTAAAAGGAGATTCCCCTATGTGGAGGCCTTTTCCCTCCTTCGCTCACATCCTGAACTATGCTTCTCCAATGGATCCTCACCCTCAGCCTTCTTCTCCAGACTATCTGCTGTCACTCCAAACTCAGCAACCTGATTTCTTCCCTTCAATTACTAGATCAAAAACCCAAACCAACACCGGTTCTCAGACCATTGCCCCCTGGCTGAGAAGCAGGTACTGAGGTACCCCTCCACCAACTCACTCCTCTCTTCTCTTGTCACTGCCCGCACTGGGTCCCACCAGGTCCTCTTTCCAGCTAACCCATAGCTCAAACCAGCTGAGGAGAGCCCTCAGACCCTTATCCAAATGTAATGAAAATGGCCTTTAAAGTTGCTCTTTCATCACTGAAAACAGGTTACTAAAAATTTAAAGTCCCTCACAGGCTTTGTGGATACTCACTCCCTTCTTCCCCTCTGCTCTACCTGTTCTACTGCTCAAGTTTTGTTGCTAGGAATATCCCAAACCCCTTTCCCATTATTCTTTTACATCTCTCCTTTCTCATTCTCAGATCCATGAAGCTGCTCTAAGCCCCGACTTCTCTGTCTCCCCCCTCTGTACCAGGCCCACAGAAAAGTTTTCACTGACCTTCTCCAGGAGTCTTCACCATGGCTGACTTTAGGACTTTCAGCAAAAAAGTCCCTATAAACGATTTCAGTGTAGATAACCTTCCTCTTTTAATGTTGCCCTGTTCCACTTGGCCACTGGCTAAAAATAATCAGCACTCCTAAGCTAGACACCCCCTTACTAGTTTTTCACAAAATATGTGATCAATTCCTCTGGCCTTGAACTGGGGCTTCACAGAGATGGCAACATTTCTAAGATAAAGAAGTTACCATCTGGGCTCCATGGTAACAGCTGGCAGGGGGAAAAAAAGAAAGGGAAGTAAAAGCTCTCCCCCACCCAGTTGTCCTTGAAAAGTTAACTTGCCCAGAACAGAGAAAAAAAAAACAGAAACAAAAACAGCTTTTTGTGAACTTTTGCAGAGTGTGATCTTCTGAGCCACTTCTCTTACATGTTGGGTACAAAATTCTGAAACTACCTAAACTTGGAATTCAGAAGATTAATTGATTACAACCGAAGCAATGCCCTCTGAATCTGGGTGCAACCAAATAGGACTGTTTCACGGTCTTTGGTGCTATCTTAGGTGCCTTGCCTTGTCCGTCCCTACAACAGTATAATTCTATATACTAAAACATTGTTGATGTTTTCATGAAATGAAAAACGGATGTGATTAATTGTGTAATGGTGCATATGTTACCCAGAATGCTCTATCATGACGCAGGTTCATTTGAAGATCGAATAGGTGGGACATACAACCCGGTTTCACTGGGAACATATGTCCCTCACTTTAGCCATCCTATAAAGAATAGGAGTTGCCACAAGGGTGGGCACAGGAACCACTGCCCTGGTCCATGGGACACAACAAATGACCCAGTTAGAAGCAGAAATAGACCAAAACTTAAATATATTAGAAACCTCCATAACAGCTTTGCAGGAATCTTTAACCTCTCTCTCTGAAGTTCTTTTACAGAACAGTTGAGGGTTGGACCTCCTCTTCATGAGTGAAAGGGACCTTTGTGCTGCATTGAGGGAAGAATGTTGTGTGAAGTTGTCAGAAGCCAGTGGTGAGCTACTACCTGCTTTATCAGGAAAGGCCCCTCTTCTTAGCTTTCCTGTCTTTTGGCCATCCTCACATCAGTAGGTACCAAGAAAGACAGACTCCGTCCTTGGTAAATCCAAAAAAAGTGAGACCACTGGGACTGGGACTGGGACTGGTTGTGCTTGCCTGGCTTTCTGAATCCCACGTTTAGAGAGTTCCATCACCCAGGACGTTATGTGAGGTAACCTCAATCAGGAAGTGAATGAAGTCACTGCCTTGGCAACCACTTTGTCCTAAGAGTTGCTTCCAAGGGTCCCATGAGATGGAGGGTGCCCCTACTTCCTGTGACATTTTCACACGTTGGAATGGTATATCAACCATAGGCACCCGAGAACAGCTCTCCACACAGGCCTGGTTTGGTCAATCTTCTCTACATTAAGATGAAAGAGGCTGATAAAGACACATCCCTTCATTCTGACCAGGTTGTTTACCATGGAAGTTGAGTTTTCCTCTCTCTGGTCCTTCATAGCTGCCTACAACTTCTCCAGAAATCATTTCTGCATGGTCCTTTGAGGATCTCAGCAGGTTGAAGATCCCCTACATTCCTGTAGTGTAAGACCAACTTTTTCCCTGCTATTCTGTAAAGTTACATTGAGGGAACAGTGTATGGTTAGGGTAATAACAGGTTTTATTTGGGATAGGAATCATTCTGCTGGATGAATAATGGTATTGGGAACCTGTGATATTTACAAGAATATATAGGTGAAATATAAGTATAAAAACAGAAATCTAGGTAAGATTTGAAGCCCAGAAGAGCATTGGGCCCTTGATTGGGATACTTAGCTTTTAAATATCTTCTAAACAGATGTCTCAGATAAATCGATATACAATGGCATAGGACCTTGAAAATTGGATGATTGAATGTAGAAGAAAACATCCACTCATATAGGCATAGTTGGTAGGATTAGGAAGATAGTCAGTAGGTTTAGGAAGAAAAGTGAGTATAGGATTTGGACAAAAAGTTCTTTAGCAATAGGGTTTGCGGTAGAGAGTGAATGTAAATGTCACCACATGTGAAGAGTCAGACACAATGATGAACTGGGGAAAAAATATGGGGAAGCATATATCAATGGAGATATTAAGAAATCAGGCAAAGTATAAATTGAGTGATAGGATTAGACATTTTCAACAGGGTAGAGGTTGAGTATAAAATCTTAGAAAGAATCAAATATTTAGTCACCAATAGGATTGACATTTGAGAGAATTAGGCAATCTGGACATGGATATTGTTAGTAATCCATGCACACTTTCCATTTAGGCTTTGGCATAGTCATAAGTGTGAACTTTGTATTTTGTTTCCAGAATATTACTGTGATAAAGTGCATATGTAGATCAGGTGACATGAGTATTTCTTCCACCATTTCTGTGGGCAATATTTTGAAGGTGTATAAATTAGTATAGGGTGTACAAATAGGTGTTCCCTGTGTCTAGGAATATAGATAAAATGAATGAATAGACCATAATGTGAATAAATAATATTACTGGTTCCAACTTTAAATATTGGATTGAATTGATATTTACAAATTTACAGGAAATCTTATATTGAGATACATACATTCATTACAACCATTTATACATCTAATGGTAATATTAGGTTTATGGTTTATCATGAAGAGTGTGTGAGTTTTGCTTTAAACGTGATTATTGAAATCTAAAATAAAATGAAGAATCATGAAAAGACCAGTCAAAAAACATAGAGGAATACTTGTGTACTGAAGCAAGAAGTGATTAAAAGTGAAACAAAAGCCTATCAATTTGCAAAATTGTAAATGAAATATATATCCTATGATGTGCATAAACTGAAGAAATAGTCATGTAACAGTGTTGAATAAAAATGAAGGTCAAAATACACATCATGTCCCATAGGAATCTACTTGCATTGATGTTAAAGTGGGTCAGTTACTGTAGAAAAATTAGGACTTCTATGCACCATTCACTGAATTTTGATTTCAGTACTAGGATACAATATGTATTTAAGGTGGATGAATATTTCTGAAAATAACTTTGTGAACATTTGGTTATAAATCCACATTCATGAATATGAATGCATTTAGGGATTGTATAATAAGACACATATATTTTACATTCTGAAAAATCTGGAGAGTGTGTGTGTGTATGTATATATATATATATATATATATATATATATATATATATATATATATAGAAAGAGAGAGAGAGAGAGAGAGAGAGAGAGAGAGAGAGAGAGAGAGAGAGAGAGAGAGGCATTAAAAGGTAGCAATATATATGCCAATCGAAATTCATCATGAAATATATAACATCCACAGATCCAAAACTATTCATTTTACTGAACATGGATTAATGTATTATATTGTTCAACTAGGAAGCTCACCCATAGTTTTAATTTTCAATTCCAACAACGTTTAGGAGGAGTGACCTCTTCTAAAAATTTGTATCTGCCAAGTCAGCCATCTAACAAAAATGTACATGTGATACCAGGTAGGATTCTATATGTACATACAAAAATACATGTGCTGAATAGGCTACAGATAAAGGGAGATAGGAATTCACATATTTGTTAACTATAAAACACATGGAGAACTATTTCAATTTAAAATTGACTAGATTTATAACACCTATCCTTTATCATGCAAAAGGTAAATCCAACTATACACCATGCCTCTCTAAACTGCTTGTATTTCTATTCTGTTTGGGTTCTTTTTCTCCATCACTTTAGGATTGCTGCAATCTGGCTGGGAACAATTCAGGAGCCACTTGTCAAAAGAAAGTAACCTTACTTTTAGAACCACACATGACTAAAAATTAGCTCCTCGGGAAAAACCCTCAGAGCCCAACTGCCACTACTGGCTTCCCACAAGCTCTCAACCTCCACACTCCTTCTCTTGAGGTCGATTGGCTGGGTCGTGTGGGCAGAGTCCAAAAAGTCCCACAATGAGCAGCTCCGTTGTCTGAAAGGGTGGGGAAACAGCCCAATGGCATTACCACAGAGGAGCCAATCAGCTAGATATTGCTGGGGCTGCTGTGAGCCAATCATCAGCTTGCAGTCTGAAAGGGTGGGGAAACTGCTCAATGAGCATCTCCAATGAGCATCACCGCAGAGGAGCCAATTAGCTTGATGTTGCTGGGGCCGCTGTTAGCCAATCATCAGCTGGCAGTCTGAAAGTTTGTTTGGCCCCTTGGGCTGTGCCTCTCAACACCTCCCCCTCTCTGTTTAAACAACAAGCATGTGGCTTAGGGACCATGCCTGCCTTAGGTTGTCCAATAGTACATATGGTTTTTACCCATTATCGAATGAGCTGACCTCAAGGTATCAGCCTCCAGTCTTAGATTGGTACCATTGCAATTGGATCTTACCCGTCACTAGCTACAGGTCCAGTATGCAGTCACACCTGTGGAGAGGTCTTTGTACCAGCGGGGGGTGAGGTTCTTTGTCTCACCTCTGTTGGCCCCCAAATTTTAGCTGAACGACCATGACAGCAGAAGGGAGGAAGATACACCAAGCCAATTGACGGCTCCTTTTGGAAAAATTGTACCACTGATGACATCATCAGCAAAAATACCCCAACACTACCACAAGTCAATTCACCAACATATTGTTCACAATGCATGCAGGTGAGTTCACAATGCATACAGGTGATACATAGTCCAGGCAAGTTCTGCAAGCAGTTCAGTGATGGCTATTGCAGAAGCTGTAGATTGGTTTTATCTTTGTCTTTACAGGCACTGGGATGAAGATAGGAATTTTGGCAATAATGGCCAAAGAAAAATTATGTAACATTCCAGAAGGTACTAAAAGAAAACAATTTTCTTAACAATTTACATTGTCTTGAAGAGAATTATTAAATATAATGAAAAGAAAAGGTGAAAGTAAACAAACAGATCTGTTAGCCTCCTTTTTTGTACACATTTTAAAACAATCCTCAACAGGTGTTTACCCAATTTAAATTAAAACATTTACTTCAAGTGTATAAAAATATATTTGGATCCATTTTTTCATGAGCGCTCATCATATATGATATATGGACATACGTACATTCAAACATATAACAAAAAACACAAGTGTGCACACGTAATATAATACATACAACACATAACATAAGAGTAAAGGCCTTATAACATTTTACAGGTGAAATCTCCATTGCAATGTCTAAAAACTCTATAGTCCAAAAATAGAACTGATCAGCAAAACATTAACCTAGGTTTGTATGAGCTCAAAAAACAAAATAGAACTTCATGACATGGGAAAGGGTAATAATAAAATAGATATTGAAAAAAGCATCCTGGATTTGTCACAGATGTAAGAATAGCCAAACTGGAGTTCTGGATATCAGCTGTTATGGATTTGAGCCAAATCATATTCTTTTAATCTGTAGAAATCGCTTTAGTTAGTCTCTCTGGAATCCAAATCGGCTGCTGTTCTCCCTGTGGAAACACACAAACAGACCTCCAACTCCAGACAATTACTGGGTCAGGACATTTCCATTGTCCTGTTAGAATATCCTTCCAAAGTACCTTGGGCTTATGTACATTTTTTGGACACATATGCCTTTCCACAGGACTAAGCCCTGATGAATCCAAATTTCCAAAGTTTAGAGTAAAAAGGGTTATTTTAAGTTTATCTTTGGGGAATATATACCCCTTCCCAATTCCTTTTTTTTCGTTTAATTAGTACGTTTTAATAGTTTGATGAGCTCATTTAACTATGCCTTGTCCCTGCGGATTGTATGGGATTCCTGTTATATGAGTAATGCAAAATGATGAGCAAAATTCTTTAAAAGAGGTAAAAGTATAACCAGGGGCAACATCTGTTTTTAACTGTTTTGGAATGCCCACAGTGGCAAAATTTTGTAAGCAATGAGCTGTAACATCTTTAGTTTTTTTTCTCCGGCATGAAGGGAGTCCATCAAAAATTCAGAAGAAGTATCAACTGTAACATGCAAATATTTTAATTTTCCAAATTCTGGCAAGTTTGTGACGTCCATCTGCCAAATATGGTTAGGTATCAATCCTCTAGGATTGACTCCAAGATTAACTTGTGGTAAAATGGTCACACAATTTTGACATTGTTTTATTATTTGTCTAGCTTGTTCCTTAGTTATTTTAAAGCGCTTATGTATAGTATTAGCATTGACATGGAATTTTTTATGAAAATTTGTAGCTTCTTCTACTGTAGAGAAAATATGTATGTCATGCGTAGTTTCATCTGCTAAATCATTACCCAAACTAAGGGCTCCAGGCAATCCTGTATATGTCCTGATATGCCATATAAAGGACGGATCTTTTCTGTCCCAGATTAGACTTTGTATAGTGGAAAGAAAAGAGAAAACAGGAGAGGAAGGGGAAATTTGTTTCTTCCTAAGATTATATATTCAAACTCAACCCTGTTGAAAATGCATAATAATATCACTCACTTTATACTTTGCCTGATTTCATAATGTCTCTAAAGATATGTGGTTTCCTGCATATTTTCACCAGTTCACCATTGTGACTGACCCTTCACATGAACTTATGTTCACTTTCACTCTCTAACCACAACCCTAATGCTCCAGAACTTTTGTTCCAAATCCTATACTCACTCTTCTTCCTAAACCAACTCTGTACCTAATTCTACCTACTATCCGTTTTTGACTGGATGTTCTCTTCAACATTCAATCATCCAAGCTACAAGGTCCGATGCCATTGTATATCTATTTATCTGAGACATCTGTACACAATGTAAATCAAAGTTAAGTATCCCAATCAAGGGCCCAATGCCCTTCTGGGCTTCAAAATTACCTAGATTTCGGTTTTCATTCATATATTTAACCTCTATATTTTTATAAATATCTCAGGTTCCCAATACCATTATTCATCCCGCAGGATTATTCCTAACTCAAATCAAACATTTTATTAGCCCTAAGAATACACTGTTCTATCAACCTAAATTTAAAGAAAAGCAGGGACAGAGTTGGTCTTACAATTCAGGAATGTAGGGGATCTTCCACCTGCTGAGAACCTCCAAAGTCCATGCAGAAATGAATCCTGGAGAAGATATAGTCAGCTATGAAGGATCTACGAGAGCAAAAGTCATCTTCCATGGCAATCACCCTGGTCAGGATGAAGGGATGTGTCTGAATCAGCCTCTCTCTTCTTAATGTAGAGGAGATTGACCAAACCAGGCCTGTGTGGATAGCTATTCCCGGGTTCCTAAGGTTGACATACCTTTCTAACTTGTGAAAGTTTCAAAGGAAGTAGGGGAAGCCTCCATCTAATGGGACACTTGGAAGCAACTATTAGGACAAAATGGTTTACAAGGCAGTGAATTTATTCAGTTCCTGAAGGGAGTGACCTCACCTCACTTTCTTGGTGATGGATCTCTCTGAACTTGGGATACTGGAAACCAGGCACATAGAGCCAGTCCCAGTCCCAGTCCCAATGGGCTCACTTGTTTGGATTTACCAAGGACAGAGTCAGTCTTTCTTTGTACCTACTGATGTTAGGATGGCAAAAGCAAGGAGAGCTCTGAAGAAGGGCCTTTCCTGAGAAAGCAGGTAGTGGCTAAACACTAGCTTCTGACAACTTAACAGAGTTGGTCAAGGAGAACAGACCTGAGACAGGACAGGACTTTTCAGGGGAAAATTGTATGGCCCACCAGTCAGAGGACACTCCCTAGAGTCACAGACCTACTTGGGGGAAGGAGGTGCCAATATGGGTGTGGTTTTGGGTTTATGATTTTGTCTCATGTTCTGAGAATAGGTAGGAAAGGTGGTTTGTTTTTTTGGGTTGAACTGTTTCTAGTAAGACGTTTGACAAGGCGAGTGTTTCTATGTCTGTGTATCCCACTATGTCCGTGGTTGTAGACATTAGAAAAGAGAATGCATCAATGGATTTGTCCTGTCTTGTAGAAAGCTTCCCAGCATTCATCCTGCCCAATTAATGAATGGATTGCAGCTTTCCTTAAGGATGGGCAACACCAACGATCTTAGTAATTTCCAATTTTCTTTCTGAATTCTGGCCAATCTCCAGAATAGGCTCATGGTTTTGTGTCCAAGATATGTACCACCTCCAAGCTCTGTGACATGGCCATGTACTGGATAGATGAAGGGAATGGCGAGCATCTCAGAAAACACAGATATCAGTGTGACCAGTAAACTCTCAGTGGAGAAACCCTTCTTTGAGTGTTTTGCTTACATAATGTTCTGTTGCCTTGAATGTCAAGAAGTTCTTTGTTTCGGACCACCCCTTTGTGAAGCCTGAAGAAAACAGTTTTCAGATGGAAATGAATGGGCATAACCTGTGGCTCTTTGCTTAATTGCTTTGGAAATGGATGTGTCTGAATCCAACTCTATGCCCTGTGTGAGGCTGTGTCTTAGATTCTCTGCAACTGATAGATCTAAAGAAAGATCCCATGTGTGCATCCAAAACCAAAATGGCCAAAAGAGCAGTCATTGTGGGTGAAGTTTCTCTCCTTCCTCTGTTAGGTTCTTGAAGTCCATCAAGTGAGAATTGGGATCCTTTGGGTCAAAGGAGTTTTTCAAAGCACTGCAGATGTGGTTGGGTTTTCTTATGACTGAAATTCACATAAAGAATCTACACCTGACAGTCAGTAGGCCTCAAATTGCAGAAGAAGATCAGTATTAATGGCAGGCGTATTTGATCAATCCTGGTTCACTGGAAGGGATCATATGGAATTTGTTGTTGCTGATCCTCATAAGGTCTCTTTTTTAACAACAAATCTAGATTTCTCTGAGGATAACCAGCTGCTGCATTTCGCCTAGACATCTCTTTGCAAAATTTCTCATTGGCAACCTTCCATAATAGGTATTGACCTCCATTTAGCACAGCTTTACACATATTAGCCCAATCTGCTGGCGTCATGTTCAAGGTGTTAATGGATTCGACCAAGCTTACAATGAAGTGTGCTTGAGGACCATATGTTGTTACAGCCTCTTTTAGCTGCTTCACTATTTTGAAATTTAAAGCATGGTGAATTCGCTGCCCTCCTACCTCAAATACAGGGCATGTTAATACTTGAGATCCTGTCTCAGGATCCGAACTATCAACTGTTGGGGTTGGGGGCCTCCCAGCACATGGAGGTGGCCTTGTTAGTTGGAAATTTACATCCTCTGGTGACAGAAAGGTGTTAGTAGCAGTCTCCTTTTTTAACTTTGCCCCTGATTGCTTTTTATGCTCTAAACTTGGTTCCTCTATCTTTGTCTGAACTGAAGGCTTTGGACTAAGCAAACCAGATATGAACGTCCACAATGGCAATGTGCCAACTGGCATAGTCCCTCGGCTGCTCTTTTCTAATCCTTTTAAATCTTCACCATGATGGTTCCATTGTGATATATTTAATGACTCCTCCTTCAAAAGCCATGGGCTACATTTTTTTATTGTATCAACAAATGCCCTGACTGTCCTTGATATTTCTGAGATGCCTCCTTTCTCTAACAATTTATTTAACACTCTTTCAGTTTGTTTTTTTACTAATTTCTGATCCCGTATTTCTATTATAATACAACCCAACAAGATGACACTAAACAAAACTGAGACAGAATGAATTAAAAAGGGAACAACAAAAAGTCATTATAGCCTTTCTATCCTCCTGACATGTGCATCCGTCCTTTATACCTATCTGTTCCTCAGATGTAAATAGTTTTTTCTCAGATGTGAGTGGTTTTTCTTCCGTCCCACTCATCTCCAGGAACAGGCAACTTAAAACAAAAGTGAAGCAAAACAAAGGAGTCATCTTAAAATGGCTACCCATCCTTTCACCTTGCCCACAGGGGCAAGCAGTTTACCTTATCACTTACCCTCAGTCGTTCCCCATGTGAGCCACCAAATGCTGCAGTCTGGCTGGGCATGATTCAGGAGCCACTTGTCAAAAAAAAAAAAAAAAAAAAAACTAACTTTATTTTTAGAACCACACACGGCAAACAAAACAACTCCTCAGGAAAAACCCTCAGAGCCCAACTGCCACTACTGGCTTCCATGTAAAGTCTCTCTCACACACACAAGCCTCTCCACCTGCCACAATCCTACTGCTCTTGAGGCCGATTGGCTGGGTGGAGCCAAAAAAGTTCCCCAAGGAGCAGCTCCATGGTCTGAAAGGGCAGGGAAACAGCCCAATGAGCATCACCACAGAGGAGCCAATCAGCTAGATGATGCTGAGGTCGCTGTGAGCCAATAATCAGCCGGCAGCTGGAAATTTGCTGGCAGCTGGAAGTTTGCTGGGGCCCCTTCAGCTGTGGCTCTCAACAAATTCCTGTCTCATTTCTCTGTAGCCTATTCAGTACATGTATTTTTATATGCACATATAGTATCCTATCTGTTATCACATGTACATTTTTGTGAGGTGGCTGACTTGGCAGATACAAATTATGAGAAGAGATCACTCCTCCTAAACATTGTTGGAACTGAAAATTCAAAATATAGGTGAGCTTCCTAGTAGAACAACATTATACATAAATCCATTTTCAGTGAAATAAATATTTTTGCATCTGTGGATGACATATATATTTCATGATGAATTTTGATTGGAATACACACTCTACAAATTTTTCAAAATATGAAATATATGAGTCTTATTATACACTCCTTAAAATCATTCATATTCATGTATGTGGATTTATGATCTTTTCACAAGATAATTCTCAGAAATATTCATCAACCTGAAATACATATTTGTTACCTAGTACTGAAAGATAACTTCAGTGGATGGTGCATACAAATCCTAATATTTCTACAGTAATACCCAGTTTAATATCAATGCAAGTAGTTTCCTATGGGACATGATGTGTATTTTCCGGTTCATTTTTATTCAACAGTGGTACATTACTATTTTCTCAGTTGATGCACATCATAGGATATATATTTCATCCACAAGTTCACAAATTTATAGGCATTTGTTTCAATTTCAATCACTTCCTGCTTCAGAACACATATATTCCTCCAGATTTTTTGACTGGTCTTTTCATGAGACTTCTTTTCAAACACATTATTTTCGATTTCCATAATCACTTTTGAAGCAAAACTCACACATTCTTCTTGATAAACCATAACCCTAATATTACCGTTAGATTTATGACTGGTTATAATGAATGTATGTATATCAATTTAAGATTTCCTTTACATTTTCAGATATTAATTAAATCAATTATTTAAAGTTGGAACCAGTTACATTATTTGTTCACAGTATGGTCTATTCATGCATTATTTCTATATTCATAGACACATGGTACACCTCTTTGTTCCCCCAATACGAATTTATACGTCTTCAAAATATTGCTCCCAGTAATGGTGGAAGAAATACTCATGTCACCTAATCTACATATACATTTTATCACAGTAACATTCTGGACACAGAAAACAAAGGTCACTCTTATGATTGTACCAAAGCCTAAAAGGAAAGTGAGCATGCATTACTAAAACATCCATGTCCAGGTTGCCTAATGCTCTCAAATGTAAATCCTATTGTTGACTATATATTTGTTTCTTCCTAAGATTATATATTCAATCTCAAGCCTGTTGAAAATATCTCATCCTATCCCTCACTTTAAACTTTGCCTGATTTCTTAAAGTCTCTATTGACATCTGCTTTCCTACATATTTTTCCCAGTTCTCATTGTGACTGACTCTTCACATGTGCTGATATTTACATTCACTCTCTACTTGAAAACCTATTGCTAGAGAACTTTTTGTCCAAATCCTATACTCACTCTTGTTTCTAAACCTAGCAACTATCTTCCTAATCCTACGGACTTTCTTTTTTTAATTGGATGTTCTCTTCAACATTCAATCATCCAAGGTACAAGGTCCTATGCCATTGAATATCGATTTATCTGAGACATCTGGGCAGGACATAACTCAAAGCTAAGTAACCCACTCAAGGGCCCAATGCCCTTCTGGGCTTCAAATTGTACCTAGATTTCTGTTTTCATACTTGTATTTCACCTATATATTCTTGTAAATATCCCAGTCTCCCAATACCATTATTCATCCTTCAGAATGATTCCTAACCAAAATCGAATATGTTATTAACCCTAACCATAGACTTTTCCCTCAATCTAACTTTACAAGTGAGCTGGGAGAGTGTGATCAGGAAAGTCTCAGTGGAGAAACACTGCTTTGGGCCATTTGCTTACCTATTGTTCTGTTGCCCAGAATATCAGGAAGTTCTTTGCCTCAGGTCACCCCTTTGTGAAGCCTGAAGAAAGCTGTTTTCAAACGGAAATGAATGAGCATCACTTGTGGCTCTTTGGGTCAAATGAGTTCTTCAAGCCATGAAGAGGTGCTTGGGTTTTCTCATGACGCCAAATCACATAAAGAATCTATACCTATCAGTCAGTAGTAGTCAGTCAATATTGCTCCTAAAAATGGTGGAGAAATACTCATGTCAAATGATATATATATATTTAATCACAGAAATATTCTGGGCACAGAATTCAAAGTTCACATTTATGATTGTACCAAAGCCTAAATGGAAAGTGAACATGGATTACTAAAAATATCATGTCCAGGTTGCCTAATGCTCTCAAATGTAAATCCTATTGGTGACTACATATTTGTTTCTTCCTAAGATAATATATTCAACCTCAACCCTGTTGAAAATGTCTAATCCTATCACTCACTATATACTTTGCCTGATTACCTAATGTCTCTATTTATATCTGCTTTCCTACATATTTTCCCAAATTCATCATTGTGACTGACTCTTCACATGTGCTGACATTTAAATTCATTCTCTAACCGAAAACCTATTGCTAAAGAACTTTTGTTGCAAATTCTACATGCACTCTTCTTCCTAATCCTAACTACTATCTTTCTAATCCTACTGACTATCCCTTTTTGACTGGATGTTCTTTTCTACATTCAATCATCCAAGGTACAAGGTCATATGCCATTGTATATCGATTTATCTGAGACATCTGTTCAGAAGTTAATTCAATGCTAAGTATCCCAAGCAAGGGCCCAATGCCCTTCTGGGCTTCAAATCATACTTAGATTTCTGTTTTCATGCATAAATTTCACCTCTATATTGTTATAAATATTGCAGGTTCCCAATACCATTATTCACCCAGCAAAATGGTTCCTAACCCAAATCGAACCTGTTATTAACCCTAACCATACAGTATTCCCTCAATCTTACTTTACAGAAAAGCAGGGAAAGAGTTGGTCTTATAATACTGGAATGTAATGGATCTTCCACCTGGTGATAACCTCAAATGTCCATGGCGAAATGATCCCTGGAGAATATGTAGGCAGCTATGAAGGACCTGAGAGAGCAAAAGGCATCTTCCATGGCAAACGGCTTGGTCAGGATAAAGGGTTGTGTCTGAATCAGCTTCTATTCTTAAAGCAGAGAACATGAGCCAACCCAGGCCTGTGTGTAGATCTGTTCCTGGGAGATTATGGTTGATATACAATTCAAACTTGTTAAAGTGTCACAGGAATTAGGGCCAGCCTCCATCTCATGGGAACCTTGGAAGCAACGTTTGGACAAAGTGGTTGCCAAGAGAGTGACCTCATTCAGTTCCTGAAGGAGGAACTAAAAACAGTTCCATCACACTTCAGTGGTGATGGAACTCTCTGAACTTGGGATCCAGGATGCCAGGCACCCATAGCCAGTCCCAGTCCCAGTCCCAGTGGTCTCACTTGTTTGGATTTACAAAGACAGAGTCAGTCTTTCTTGGTACCTACAGATGTGAGGAAGGCCAAATGCAAGAAATATCTGAAGCAGAGCTTTTTCTGAGAAAGCAAGTAGAGGCTCCGCTGGCTCCTGACAACTTCACGGAGTTGGCCAAGGAGACCAGATCTAAGACAGGACAGGGCATTTCAGGGGAACATTATTGGCCCACAAGTCAAAGGACACTCCGGATAGTCACAGACCTACCTGGGCGAAGGAGGTGCCTTTTTGTTTGTGGTTATGAGTTTGTGGTCTTGTGTCATGTTCTTAGAATAGGTATAAAAGTAGGTTTGTTTAGTTTGGAGTGGACTGTTTCTAGTAAGTCGTTTGACAAGGCGAGTGTTTCTATGTCTGTGTATCACATTGTGTCCGGGGTTGTAGACATTAAAAAAAACGCATCAATGGATGTGTCCTATCTAGTAGAAAGCTTCACAGCATTTATCTAGCCAAATTGATGAATGGACTGTAGCTTGCCTTATGGATGGGCAACACCTACTATCTTTCTAAGTTCCTGTTTTCTTCCTGAATTCTGGCCACTCTCCAGAATAAGCCCATGGTTTTGTGTCCAAGATATGTACCCCCTCCAAACTCTGTAACATGGCCATGAACTGGATAGCTGAAGTGAATGGCGAGCATCTCAGAAAACTCAGATATCAGTGTGACCAGGAAAGTCTCAGTGGAGAAACCCTGCTTTGGGCCTTTTGCTTACCTATTGTTCTGTTGCACTGAATGTCAGGAAGGTCTTTGACTCAGGCCATCCCTTTGTGAAGC